>NC_137777.1:44921309-45163809 GCF_963455305.1 Plecotus auritus
TCAAATATTCAAAAGGCAAAACATTTAGCACGCCACCCTTGTACCTCTGAGACCGTGTTTTAAGTTGGAGGCCAAGTTCAGGTCCCTGTTAAAGTGAACTTTCTGATCTTGGTTCTGTCCCCGGTGGTTACTTGTCCACACTGAAAAACTAAACATTAAACCTGACCCTTTTCTTTTTAAACACAGAAAAGTCTGGGGTGTCATGTTAAAAGATATGTTTCCTCCTGCAAAACCGTATCCCTGAGCAATATTTATGGTCGGACCAGAAGGGCCTTGTTCAAATGCTAGGAAAGGCAGAAAGCACAGGCCCGTCGAGGGAGCGGAGAGAGCAGAGATAAGTATTTTTCTACTAAACCAAATGCAACTGTAATCTTTAAAAATTGATTTTAGAGAGAGGAAGAGAGAGAGAAACATCGATTGGCTGCCTCCTGCATGCGCCCTGATGAGGGGTGGAACCTGCCATCTTTGGGTGCCTGGGACCATGCTCCAACCAACTGAGCCACACCGGCCAGGGCTATTGCTATTGAACAGGTCAAACACAGCAATGAACTTGGTCAGGTTAGCCAACCTATGTGCAAAATAGAACGCCATGATTCCGTATGACTTCTATTTTTCTTGTTTTCAAGAATGCAACAACGAGCTGGTTAGCTCTCGGAGTTGGAGCCCACCCAGAGCCCTGCACCCACGCACTGCCCGGGGCCGAGAGGCCTGGACCAGGACTGGCTTATTTTCTCGCCAACATGTATTTATCTTCAGGCACTTCTTGAACACCAAAATATCCTAGGTCTGGTACCTGGAGCTGTTAGCATGTCACACAGTCGATATTCACACTAAAGGAAAAGATAACCTCACTTGCAAGTAGTCTTCTTGGAGCTACATACAATGAGTGTGGGGCCCCTGCTCTGTGCTAAGGAAGCACTGTGTGCGTGGCATCTCATTTCATTCTCACAGAAACCCTCAGAAGTAGGTGAGGGCAACCCTGGCATTCCCCGAGGACGCAGCAGATTTAGGATTTACAGCCAGATTTACCACAATCGAAAGTACTGCCCGAGCTGACTTCTCTTGTTAAGATGCTCCTTTGCATACTGTAGATGGAGGTTTTGAGTGTGGCTGTATATTCCAGGCCCCCATAAACAGGAATTCTACGTGATTCCAAATGTGTCTGCACTCTGCTACCCTCCACTGGAGGGCGTGCCGGATGGCGCAGGCTCACACCTGCAGACATGTGCTCCCGCTTCCCTGTCCCCGGCCACCGTACTGCATTCCAGCCAAATCGGACTACTCCTTTCTGTGATCAGAACATGCTTCACCTTTCCCACCTGGCCTGGGCGGGGATGTAACGGAATCCCACCACAAGCTCCGCTATGCTTTATCTTTCCCAAATCCACTGCTTTTCTATGTGGACCCCTCTTTCTGGTGGCATTGAGGGGAGTTGGTAGAAGCCAAGCAGGAATGACTGCATAATTTGCAAGTTCCCATGCACGATGAAAAATGCAAGCCCCTTGGTCAAAACTTAAGAATTGCAAGATGACCACACTGGAGCCAGCCCATTCTGCATAGAGACCTGTGCAACGTGCAGCACACACCCAGGAGGCCTGCCCTATTGTCCATTTCAAATTCCTTTCATCTCTGTGGTATGTCTGAATGCTGGGGCTTAGCTAGTACACGTCGAGGGCAGGAGGCATCTAGTCCTTGGTGCCTGCTGTCTGTGCTGAGCCAGCCTGTCTTCCTACCTCTCCATCCATAGTCCAAGCGGCTGCCTCATTCTCACCCCTGAGCCCTTTTCCTTCTGCCGCTGCTGCAGGGCCCACGGGAGGAGCTTTGAGTCAGCCTCCGACCTGAACACAATCCGGCTCTCAAACCGTCCAATCTTTCCAAGGGTATCACCCCATTCAGAACTTGGCTTGGGGGGAAACACAGAACCGACCCCCTGTCTCTCCACCTGAAGCATCCTGGCCACTGCCCTCCGGGCCAAGATTCGGCAGAAGCCAGGAAGGATCCCCTCTCTGGCCCGTTCTGCTTTTGGCACCCACTGAAGTGAAGAATATCCAACCATCAAGTTGTCCCAGTGGAGGAGAAGTTATGAAGTCAGGGTGGGGAGGGAAGGGGAGAGTGAGATACTGGGAAGGAAATAATTGGCTATTTTAAATTCATTATCCAGCCACTCATTGTATCTCCCGCCTGTCAAGACTGTGTGTGCTAATGAATTAAATAAACTGATGAAAAAAATAGATCCGGAGACATCGAAGCATGGAACAGACTGTCAAACCTCAGAGGGAAGGCAGGGGAGGGTGGGTTGGTGGGAAGAGATCAACCAAAGAACTTGTTTGCATATATGCATAACCCCTGGACACAGACAATAGGGCGGGGAAGGCCTGGGGTGGGGCAGGCTAGAAGAGCTCAGGGGGGAAAAAGGGGACATACATAATACTTTCAACAATAAAGATTAAAAAACGTGGGTATGTGAGCCTCTCGGTGGGGGGAACTCACCACCTCCTTAGCTACCCTATTCCACTTTTAGAAACAACTTTTATTACTTTAAATTTCCCCTTTACTGTTTATAAAAATTAAAATGCACACAGGTACACACGCACACATGCAAACACATACAGACATACATGCACACACACTCAGAGCCAGGGAGATGACAGAGCCCTTCTCTGCACCATGATTCCCTCCCACTTCTGGAAGCAGAAAA
Source organism: Plecotus auritus (assembly GCF_963455305.1). NCBI lineage: Eukaryota > Metazoa > Chordata > Mammalia > Chiroptera > Vespertilionidae > Plecotus > Plecotus auritus. Next base: position 44,924,008 of record NC_137777.1, read on the forward strand.
CTCATTCTTTTGCGTTTTATTGGTCAGTTGGTTATTTTTTCTTGTTTGTATTTTTTCCTTAGGGTAATGCATACTTTTTATTTTTTAATTTATCCTTATTATTGAAAGTATTACAGATGTCCCCTTTTTTCCTCCCACTGACCCCGTCCACCCTGCTCCCACCTGCCCCGCCCCCAGCCTTCACCTCACTTTTGTCTGTCCATGGGTTATGCATATCCTATATAATAAAAGCCCAGGGACCAAACCATGGAACAACCGGTCAACCAGTCACTATGATGCGCACTGACCATCAGGGGGCAGACACTCAATGCAGGAGCTGCCCCTAGTGGTCAGTGCACTACCACAGTGGGAGTGCCGCTCGGCTGACCTGAATGTGCGGCTGCTCTCACTGCGAACCCCAGGCCGACGGGCAGGAAGCCAGGCTGTGATCATCGCCTCCTAACCCCAGGCTCCTCCTCCTCACTCCCTGCCACCTCCTTTGAGCGCCTGCAGGTTGCGCAGTGCCACCACCAGGCTCGCAGAGCTGACCCCAGAGGCTGGGAGGCGGGTTCGTGGCCATCACGAGACTGAGGCCTACTCTGCCGCCTCTCAGTGCAACTGTCCCTGCGCCCAGCCCCCACTGGGTCCCCTGAAGGGGCAAGTGCTCCGGCTCCACGGAAGATGCCGGATCAGGGAGCAGCCACTCAGAGGGCAGGTCCACAGCCACTCGGCTGACTGGGATGAGTGGGGCTCCCACAGCGGGCCGGTCCCCGCAGGCCATGCCCCCTCATCAGTGCATGAATCCTGTGCACCAGGCCTCTAGAATGCATATAAGTTCTTTAGTTGATCCACCATCCCTTCCCTCTGAGATATGTCAGCCTGTTCCATGAGGAACAGGAAACTCATTTAGTCTTGATATAATTTCCATCTACAGGTCCTTGGGTAATGTGGGCTAATATGGAAGAAATTGTACCATTTCTACCAAAGGGCAAGAAGGCATCCAAACTTGAGTCACTGAACCAGTTATCACAGCCCCCTTGCTGGTCCTCAAACCACCCCACCCCAATACACACCGTGAGGTTCCTTTCTCTGTCTCTGTTTTTCTGTCTCTCTGTCTCTGTATTTCTGTCTCTCTTGTTTGGCATAAAACTTACCAATCCTTAAATCCTTAAATAATAATTTAGTATGTTTTATTGAGACCTTAATATTAAAATAGTGTGTGTGTGTGTGTGTGTGTGTGTGTATATATATATATACTAATACATATTAATTTTGATAAAAGCAACTATGGATTACTAATATGCCTACCACTATAAAAATAATAACAAAAGTGAACATATGCCCATTATTCTAAACATTTTTATGTCTATTGATGGGTTTTCATGAAACGCTTCGAGGCACCTATTACCAAGCTCTCTGCCATCGTGTGGGCAAGCGGCCCTGTGATTTGACAGAACAGTCACATCCCCTGCATCCTGGGGGTCATAACTGTCCTTCTCACGAGAGAGGAACCAGCTCACACAGCCTCCTGCTGTTCCTTCCACCACTAACATTCATAAATGGACATTTTGCTTTATGTGTAGTCTTTTTAATAACAATTTATCTAATGCACAGCTAAGAAATTATGCTAAAAATATCTGTGCAATTATTTCAACATTCAGTTTCCTAAATGGGAGCTGGGTTGGCGGGTGGGAAAGGGAACTCGGGCAGTAAATGTCAGACACATGTGGGAAGAAACTAACCATGGAGTTGTGCTGTGCGGCACCCTCTGAAAATGGCCCCAGAAAGCCAGAACCCCGGGCGCAGACAAGCTCTGGACCCCCCAGCATCGGCCCCTGGTAGGGCAACTTAATGGAGGCTGTGCAGATGCCTCAGGGAGCCAGGGCTCGCTGCTTCCTAATCTGCACTTTGCTCTCAGCTTCAGGCACACCACAGGCATCCCTTCGCGGGTGGACATGGAAATGAATCGCTCCCTGCTGCAGCGAACTTGGTGCTCCATGTGGAGATGTGTGCAGGGCAGGGGAGCGGGAAAGGTCTCCCTCAGGTGGCGGAGGAAACCTGGACTTCTGTCCTATTTACTAGTACGCCCTGAACCAGATTTGTAAGAAATGGCCTGTTTTGCAAAGTTGCTACAGATACACCGGTGTTCTTTCTAAAAACTAGATACGTAGAAACTGCCACAGAGAAGGTTAGGGGGGTTTCCTTCATTCACTGATTTGAAGATATTCACTGCAACCATAACAAGCACAAGAATCTGGTCATGTTCCCATTCGGAAGGAACTTATTTGATTTTACTTATTTCACCTGAACACTGTACAGAACCATAATTAGAGGAAACACGACCATCCGTCTGGTTTCCCCAGGACACCGGGGTTTTTGTCTGTTGCTCAGGGGTAATTCCTGAAAGCATTGCGGACGTTCTCAAATAGGATTCTAGTTTGAACAATGAGTGCAATGGCCATCCGGGGTGACTGGCATTCACCCAGGTGCCGATGTCAGTCTGGCAAGCTGCAGAGGGCCTGAGCCCTCAGAAGTCCTGGAAATGCATCATCCCCATCCCTCGCCTGGTTCCCTTTGTTCCTTCTTCCTGATACCAAATGCTCCTCTGCTTCTCAGCTCCACTGACCACCAGACTTTGGTGTTCTGCTCTGCATCAGTCCAGCCCTTCACCCAGCACATCACCTCTGGTAAAAAGAGACCATGTCCTGGCACCCTGGCCTAATTCAAGCTGCTTCTGCACACCTGTCGGCCAGGCTAACTGCGAAACCACCACAGGGCTGCTGTGGGTTACACAGAAATAACAGCGTGCTTCTCACTCGTGCAGTAAGTTCACGTGAGCATTCTTAGTCCGCTGGTTATTTTGGGCAATTTTCCAAAGAATGACTTGAAGACATCTTGTGTCTATGGCTTCACTGACCCCGAGGCCAGAGTCCTATGATTCCAGCGGCTAGCAGAGGGCCAAAGACAGTTTGGTGGACAGGCCTAGAAGTAGTCAGTAGTCCTTTCACCCACGTGCTACTGCCCAACATTCAGAAAGGTTACATATCACCAGTTTAGTTTTATGCACAAGAAGAAAAGGAAAGAGAGTTTGGTTCTAAAGTCTGCTAACATCAGTCCTTCTGGCAATAAAACACCCATTTCATTCTTTCTCACACAGAAAACATCCCTTCCTGATGGGAGATAAAGTCACACACAGTTCCACCCTTCAGCTCAGAGTCCAGGGGTTCCAAGGAATGGAGAGCCCTTTCTATCAGGCTCAAATGTGGCTCCCTGTGACCCAGTGACCCGGAAACAAAGAGATAGTCATCTGCACTTCCACAATACCCAATAAGCCACAGGAAGCGTGGGTAGGTTGGCCCCAATAACCCATCTGGTTAGGGAAAAGGACAGGAAACGCAGCAGTCACTGGTCCACCAGCAGTTCTGAAATCCTGTTCGTATGGAGAGCTTCCTGGTGGAAGGCACAGTCCTTCTACAGATTCTTACTGTTCTCTGGGAGAAACCTCCCTGTCCACTGCATTTGTGGCCTCAGACTCTATCCTCAAAGAGCCTCAGCCTTAAGGCCATCATTTCCTATGCCCATAGCTGAAGAGGATGTTGAGGTAAATATTCTCGGTCGATGAGAGATTTCTCAGCCTGTTTCCTTGATAGTTTTCAGATGCACTTGCTTCTGGTCAGTTCACTTGCCCAGTCATACTCAGAGTTCTCTCCTGTATGTAATTTTCAAACATGCCTTATGTCTCTGCTTTCTGGTCCTTGTTTCACCCTCCTCTGAACACCACCCCGTAGCCTCTGGTCATCTGAATCCTGCAGGTGTTGGGCCCCATTTGCCCGTGACTGTGGACCAGTTCTGACCTGGGCGAGCCAGCGAACGTCTCCACCATCCAGTTGACTACAACCACACTTCTCTGTTGAGCTCTGAAACTCAGGTGGAGTTCCACGTTCCCGGTCCCCAGACACAGGATGTCAGTCAGGTAGAGTTCCCTTTACATCTTTATCGTTACTTCTCTATCCTCCTTTCATCATTGCTTGCCATAAACTTCCCTGTTCCAATTATTGCATGGTTTTGCCTTCTGACTATACCCACCATGTCACAAACACTGGCCTGGTGAGAAGCGAGCATTTCCATCCAAGCCCGAGTCACACACAGGAGCTCCAGTACGTATCTGCCAACTTCTATAGCAGGAGGCATATTTTATGGAGGGAAGAATGGAAACCCAGGCTTCTGACTCAAAGTCACCATGAGGAATAGGAAGTCATATGGGACATGACAGGTGAACTTTTCAGTGGAAAAATTAAGTGCCACAATCATGTGACGTCTAAAAGATAATGTTTCCTCGCCATAGGTATTTAGGGTAATAAAACAATGAATACAATATTAAACATAAAATACATCCTTAGGCTTAAAAGACCAAAAATACATATTCTTGACCCTGCCAGAGGAAGCAGGACCTAAAATTATCCATTTCTCTGTAACTTTTTATTGATATAATTCACCTACCATGAAATTAACTGTTTTGATGTGTATAATTTAGTGGAGTTAGTATATTCACAAAGTATGCTACTACCAGCACTAATTCCAGGTCATTTTTATCACCATAAAAGGAAACCCTGTACCCACGGACGGTCACTGTGACACCCCCTTCCCTCCCCTTCTCAACTGCTAATAACCTCTCTCTACTTCCTGTTTCTATAGATTTATCTGTTCTGGTCAATTTTACATTTTATGCAAATGGAATCATACAATATGTGGCCTTGGGTGTCTGGCTCCTTTCAACTGGCCTAACCTTCTAGGCTCACTCATGATTGTGATTTCTAATGTTTGATTTGCATCATCATTAACAGCATGTATGTTGTTCTTCATAAAACTATGTTCATAATGCTCGGACAGCCATCGGTGTTTTAGTTGTAAAGAAAAGAAAACAACTATGAGGGGAGAGGAAAAAAGAAAGTAAAAAATACCTCCAAAGCTGGCTTTTAAAGTTCTCTCACGGTGGACTGCTACTAATAATCAACACTTCCACAACACTTCAGAATTTCAACACGTCTTTACATTAATGCCAAAGGTAGCACCTACTGCAGGAAGTCTATGCTGCGCTCTCGTTCTGGAAGGCAGTAGGAAAAGTATAAATAGCACCACTATTTCTTTTAGTTGTTACTATCACACATCCTAAATATAAGTTAATAAAACCGCTAGTATTTCTGTAAAAACGCTTCTGTGACTAGAGATTGGCAAACACCCATATAGGCATTTACTGTGTGTGTGTGTGTGTGTGTGTGTGTGTGTGTGTGTGTGTTTTGGTGTATGTGTGTTTTGTTTTGTTTTTCAGAGAAAATCTTGAAGTTGAATTAAGCGTGAGCAGTCTCAGAGAGAGCAGCACGATCCAATTTTACTTAAAGTTCTTCCATTAATAGAAGGGAGATGAGATGTGATATATATAATGCCTTCATCACAAGCATATCTATAGTTAATGGTTTTTTTCCAGCCCTATCTTCTGAGGTGCTAAAAGCTTATTCCCAAGCAGTAATACAATTCTAGCCTGTGTGTAGTAAGAGTCTTTGCAATAACCCTCTGAGATATGAGGTAGGAATATTATTACAGCTGGAGAAAGAGATGATGGCAAGTTAAGTGACTTGTCCAAGGAGACACAATAAATCAGATGTGGGCCTTGGGAATAAACCTGGACTTCCCTTTAAGACTTTTCTCTGTGATACTGTATGGCCTTTCTGAGCCTTTGGAAGGTTCCTCATTAACCCTGCAGTTAATTCTCATGTTTTATAAGGCCTTTGCCAGATACATAAATATAACCTCCTTTAATACAATTTTGCAGGCAATGTAAATTAAAGAAATCCACTCCTAATAAAGACCAGAGAGAATCTACCTTACCCACAGATCTGGGAAACTCAGTGACTTAGCGTAATGACTTCCATCTGCCCCTAGTAACTGATACGAGGTTATCACATGGCCTAGCTTATTACCCCTGTGATTGGGGACCGGACTGACACACAAATATGTTGAGACTACTGGCTATAGTTTTGCAATAATGGGAGCAATATGTGGAATATGATATGGACTCCAAAGGTTTCTTAGTGAAGTGTAAGTCAGAAAAGATGATTCTTATTCCCAGTGTTAAAGATGCCTTTCCCCAAAATGACATGTATCATGCCACTATGGAATCAGTTGGATATCTGTTTATTAACTAGATTCAGACAGAGGGGCAACTCTATTTCATAAGACGCTCCACATCACAAGTATCTGCTCCCAAGATTCTATCAACACTGCTGGAATTCCGTTATTGGCCTCACTGTGTTCTTCCGCAGCCCAGAAGAACAGGTACACCTCCTAAGCCTGAGCCATAGTGTTCCAGAGGGCCTTCCCTCTCAGATTTACCATCTGTGTTACACATAAAGCTACACATCGCTGTTCCTCAAGGACACTGGCCATGCCTTTGCATGATAGCTAGGTCTTCCCTGTTTCCCACCTTAGCACCCAGGCTGCAGAGGCCTGCTTTGGCTTGGAGCCAAGAGAAGAAGCCAAACGTTAGTTTACATTCTAAAGCTATCTGCAAAGACACTCCTGCCCAAAAGGAAAACAAGAGTGTACATCACAGAAACAGAATAATGAACACCTCAGAATGAAGTGACTTTAGTTAGCAATCTTTTCCAGGAAATCCTAAGAGTTCCAACGAGGAACCATAGGTGGGTACGCGTCCTGCAATGTATGACCGAAGGCATTTAAAAAGGAGATTCTGTCCTGAGTATAAATGCTACCTCCAGAGGCATCCAGAAATTAACAAAAAAAAAAAAAAGGATCAAGTCTCAGGATGCCTATTACACTCTATGTATCAAATATGTGGAACAAGGTGTCCCATGGCATCAGGCAGAGAAAGAGCACCAGCAGAAGATTTTAGATAGGCGATAGCTAGGTAGAGATATGTGCATATATAAAGATCTACCTACCTACCTACCTACATATTTATCTATCATCTGAATATACAGACACAGACACTAATCTGAAGAAAGTGGGTCATGAGGACCCCAAACCAGCCAGTTAGCAATCTGTGGGATCATTGCTGTGTCTCCCAGTGAGAATATTCCAACTAAGGTCTCTAAACCAACAAAGCAAAAAGTTATGAAGCAAAACTAGGCTGGTAGTGAGTGGTGGCATGCCCATGCCCACCTCTCATTTGTGGCCTGCGAGCACTGGCCATGGGACACACAGCACCATATTGGACACGATCGAGAGCATATTCAGCTTCCTGCACAACACTTCCTGGGTCTGGCAAAGTATCACCACCCAGCTGCTGCTGGGACTGGGTCTTTAAAGGGCCAGTCCACTGTTTTATCAAGACAGCTGCTCCAAAACAACGGGACCCAGGATAACACCAGTGAATTCTTGAACATGGGCCCACTGCCACACTTCTTTTGCTGTGAAGTGAGTTCCTTCATCAGAAGCAATGCTGTGTGGGATACCATGATGGTGGGGAGGGCATTCAGTAAGCCCATGGATGGTAGTTTTGGCAGACGCATTATCTGCAGGAAAGGCAAAGCCAGAGAGAAAATGTCTATTCCAGGAGATGAATACATCCATCATCTATACGCACTCACCTTCCCTCCTCGGGATAACAAGCTGACTTTCACAGGGAAATCCTATTGGCCCATGAGGGCAGATGGAGAGCTATGGCTATACGATGGGCACATAAAGTCTGGAAACTCTGAGCAGATCCCTTTGATACAGGGTAGGCATGTAATTCTGTAACTTACATGGCTGAGAAAAGCACATTACAGAAGAATTATTGTTTTGTATCCGGAAACTATATTCTGTTACCTAGAAATTTCTCAGTGCCTAAGATAGACCAAAATCATAAAAAATGTCTTCATAAAAAAGGGTTTATGCCCATGCCTTTCTCTAATTTCATTCAGTGCATACTTGGGCAAATTGCTTTGTTGGGAATGTTTATGCAACATATCAACCCTCAATTGAAAGGAAAGATAATAGCTATTTTGTGTGTACCCCTCCACCCCATTTTTGGTGAAGATTAAATAGAAAAATATGTTAAGCACATAGCTCAAGCCTAGGATGTTGAGACTGCTTAAGAAACAATAACTAAAAAGGACATAGATAGTCATCTGATTTCACAACAATCCTGTAAAGTAGTCTATACAGAAAAACTGACCTCAAAGAAATACATCATAATCATCTTACTAACAAATACCATCTATCATGAATTGGTGTGTGTGTGAGAAAGAAAGAGAGAGAGAGAGAGAGAGAGAGAGACTTCAAAATAAATACAAGCTCATTGTAGAAACATTTAAAACACAAAAGAAGAAAATTATTTATTACCTACTAGAGGCCCGGTGCATGAAATCTGTGCACGGAGGGGTGGAGGAGGGAAGGGAGCCCCTCAGTCCAGCCTGCACCCTCTCCGATCCGGGACCCCTCGGGGAATGTCCGACTGCCGGTTTGTGCCCTCACTTTTAACAGATGACAGCTCCATTGTTGTTTCTTTCTTTTCATGCTTAAACCCATTGGAATTAGTGGGCATTCAAAGTGTGTATACATTTTGGGGGGACACCCTGTATATCTCTAGTCAGCAGTGAAAGGAACCAACGGCGGATTTGCAACCCCCAGACAGGGAACCTTGCTCACTCCCCACATGTCTCCCCCTCCACTTTCCATCTTCACGGGCAGCGGGAGATCAATGTCTTCTCTCATTAACTCAGAAAAGCACGTCCTGTCACCTGCTGCCCGGCAGGAGGGTGCTAGGCCCCAAGCGAGCGAGGCTCAGTCAGGGCAGCCTTCGCTTATGGGCGCTGGCATCCAAAGTGCACATTCCTCCTCTGCAGTCACCCCGACTATCCCACCGTTTCACTGAGAGGACGGAACTCCTCACCTCCTCTGGGTTCCCGATCTTGAACGCCTCCCGCGCCCACCAGGTGTGTCTGTCCGCACCTGCTCCCGCCTCAGCACCTGCATTAGCCCCACAGAGGTGATCTTGTCGCTGCACTGGCCTCCACGGGAACAGGGCATCATCACTCTGCCCTCTCACTGTCATCTCACAGGCGCCCACCCACAGCACCCAGAACACCCAGGCACTCTCCAAAGGACGTGAGCGTGCCAGAGGGGATGTGCACATGTCCTGTAGGATGTAGGCATGCTGGGGCTGATGGAAGTCCAGCGGAGGGGCGGGGCGGGAGGAACTTGCATGCGCCATGGTCCGGGACTGTTGCAGGCGCACGTGGGTGACAGCGCACTGGGGGACATTTGCACCCCAGACCAGGAGGAGAGGATGCTCACATAGAGGCCTGTGGCTGCGCAGATCCGCAAACCGCCATGGCGTGGCCAGGAGGACATCAATCTGTCCTGCCATGGTGGCTGTCCCTGGGATTGTGCACCTTTTGGGCCAGAAGGTGGGACTTGGGCAGCCACTCCTCGGCACTGATGGCCTGCAGGCACTACTTCAGCTCAGCCCGCAGGCTCCACTCGGTGTGCTCACGGCTGCCACCTCCGCATTGTGAGGAGTACAGGCCGCCCTTGCTGGCCCTCCTCCCTGTCCCACAGGCTCTCTGCGTGCACTGCCCACAGGCCCGAAGTGGCCTGGGCGGGGCGGGTCGCCTGGTGGGTGGGGTGGGACACCTGCCTTCATCGCCTTGGTGGGGCAGGATGCCTGGCTTCATCATCAAGGTGATGAGGCAGGTGTCCTGCCCCACCCACCAGGCGTCCTGCCCCGCTCTGCACCTCCACACCTGCACGCCGCCCACAGGCCCTCCACAGGTGGGGCAGGGTAGAACGTCTGCTTCCTGGCTGCCGCCATCTTTGTCACGGAGTTATGGTCAATTTGCATATTCCCTCTTTATTAGATAGGATTACCCTTGTATTTCTTAAATATAAACTACATATACATATAGGTAGTAGTATTAATAATAATGATAACAGTAGCTAACGTTTATGGAGTCCTTTTATGAACCCAGGCTTTCTCTAAATACTTCCCATGGGGGAAACCACTTGGCCTTGACAAATACTGTAGCAGGTTAAAACTATTCTCGCCTTCATTTACCAGTGAGAGACCTGAGGCCTCGAGCCATTAACCAGCTTGCCCATGATCACCAGCCTCAGTGGCAGAGGTGACTCACACCTGGGCCAGCTGACTTACAATCAAAGGCCAGCTAAACCTGGGCCTTAGTCACTATGCTGCTAACCCTAACACAGGCATATTTTTTTACATTGGAATCATGCCGCCACTTCTTCATAAGGTGACTTTTCACTAAAACTTATGTTAACATCTCTTCACGTCATTAAATCTGTTTCGACATGATGATGTCTATGGCAACAGAGTATTACAAGTGGAAAAGTGCACTATTTATTCAGCCAGTTCTATATTGTTGGATGCTTAGCTGTTGTGATTGTAACACTCAAATCAAAGAATACTTTTGTCTATACATTGTTGTGAACATGACTGTGTTTTCATGGGACAAATTCCTAGAGTGGAATTGCTAGATAATTTTTGAGGGTTTTTTTGTTTGTTTGTTTGAAAAATATGGTAGCAGTCATCTCTGCCACCGCTGGTGAAGGAGCATGCTCTGAATCCTGGCCTCTGATCCTACTGAGGTCGAACCACTCTGTGATAAGTCCTGTTTTTCCCTGCCACTTGGCGCCAGAGGACCAGTCCGAGTCCGACCCTCTAAGAGCCTCCTCCTGAGTGATGCCTTTTTTTATTCAAGTGCTAATCTCCATTGGGAACACATACATAATTACTTCTGTGAACCTAGAGGAATGAGATTTTCTATCTATTGGGAGATTCAGATGGAAACTCTCTCAGCACCTGATGCCAAAGGGAAACTAATTCTTAAGCCCAGTTTCTGATGCATGGGTTTGAATTGAAAAGGGTAAAATGCAAACTTTTGTATAGTCGGTTATAATAGAAAACTCTTCTCCATATTAAGTAATCTGGATTTATTGTTAAAGAAAATAATTCCTTTCCCACCCCCGCCTCCTGCCATCAGCCTCTATCCGGAAGAAGCAAAGGCACAGTCAGCGTCCCAGGACATTCACCATCAACCCAACTCAAAGCTCTCATTAAAGAGTGTGCTGCAATGAGAGATCCATCTGATAGCTTCGCTTTATGGAAAATATTATCATCACAAATTAACGCCCATGCAAATCAGGAATCCCCTCAAACTTCTAGAAGCTGAGAAGTAAAATACCTCTTGACTAGGGTAGATCATTTCAGTGGACAAATGGGGGAAAACTTTTTTCACTTTGCTCCTATATACATACGTGGGTGCAGATCTATCCATTCGTTCCTGGGAAAACCTTATATCTCTTTTTGACTTTCAATGCAAAAAGATCAATCCAAAGTGAGAGGCAGTACTTCAACCTCACTGCAGGTGCTTGTTTTTAAGAGAATAAAGAAAATATCAAGGCAAAGTAAGATTCCTCTAGGTGTATTTCCCCCCATTCGCGTAAAGGTGTATGGTCTTGGTGCGTCTGAATCTGGGGAAGAGTAGCTACACTAGCATTTGGGAAGGCTCCCTTGAGAGGCTTTGTTCTCGCTCTGGACCATGCACCTTCCAAGGACTTCAGCACCTTGGGAGAGTGTCTTGGGACACAGCATCATGCAGATGCCAAAATACAGGTAGTGTTTATTTTTAATATAGAGGGTGCTCAAGAACTTCACGCAGGAACACTCAGGAGCCCATTTCCTCCAGCACAGCCACCGCTAAGGCCGGACACTGAGGAGTTAAAGGAGACCAGGGTGCCAGAACAGCTGGAGATAATTACTTACAATCAAAGGACTTGCGGAAAAGCAACAGAACAGCAGGGTGAGGTGTTCTGCCTGGCTGGATTATAGGAGTCATCTGGACAGAGGCAACTGGGCTTAAGCGCTCGTCAGGGAATTCCGCACTGTTTGATCTTATTTTAAGACCTAAGAAAGAGATTGGGATTGGTTTGAACCTGGTTTAAAAAGCCCAAAGGTAGACATTCCTGCCATAAACAGCTTGAACTCTCTTGTCCTGTAAATGGGGATATAGGAAAGATGTGTTAGGGCCAAGGGGGTTTTGTGTGTTAAACACAAGATCAAGTTCTACTTCTAAGATTCTGAAGGATGGTTTTGTACTCCCGTTTTCCAACATGAGCGACTGGTCTAAAACCCTGGACATCTAATGTTGTCCTTTGTATTCTTTTCCTTAAGATCCTTAAATAAAGCATCCAACTCTCAACTTTTTTCATCAAGTTGCCTTTTCTGCAGCCCTAAATTATATTTCAACAACTGCCTCTTTCCCTCATAGGACCAAGATTCACGAAAAGATTTCTTCCATGAGAGCGTGTATTGTAGCCAGCACTATTTAAGGAGATACCAGATCTCTGGAGTCTTTAAATTGGATTTTCTTCTCAGATACACTTTTTTTTTTTCATTCAAAATATGTATAAAATGTACTATATTCAGTATCTAAACTTTGACCCCTTCCTTGATAAACTCCAATCCAAAACTATGAACTCACCTCTTTTGATTGAGCTGTAATGTTAAGAAATAAGCTCTAAACTTTGCAACACTGGGTACTTTATCAGGTAACCACAGAATTAAGCCTACCAAGCAACTTGAAAGAAAGCACGCTTCCTTCAAAGCTGATGGCATTAGATGTTACAAGATAAAATGGAAAACGCCTCGTGTACAAATGCCTGGGGCAGGACTGACACAGACAGTAGACATGACAGCCTTTTCATTTGTGATACAGAATTGGCGGGGGGTAAAGCGCCATGGCGGATGTCAGAAATGGTTCCACACAAAAGCACTGTCAGCACCTAAGATGTGGCTTCCTTCCTGAGAAACTGTTAACGGCTCCCCAGTGCTTTAGCACGAAGTCCTCAGAGTTCATAGAGCACATCGTGGTATGCTTCCAACCTGTCTCCACTGCCTCTTCTCTTTCCCCATCTTCCCCCCTGGGCCCCTGTACCATCTAGCTCTGAAAAAATGCCTTTCACATTCTTACCTTGAACTTTTGGACCTGTTGTAACTTCCGATTCAAATAACTGCCCTCGTTGCTCTAATTTTCTACTCATCCTTACAGGTCTACCTCTGAAGTCTTTTCCCCAGCCCACGCCCTTAACCAATGAACAAGAGGCTTTATTCTTTCTATTCCCCTTTACCAAACCAAAATCCATGCCGTAGCCTCACTTGCCCAAAGAATGAATTGATCCTTTAATGGTGTATGCACAGTAGTATGTGCATTTCTCTACTATTCAGTTGTCCCATAATTCTGGCACTGATTCATTCATGCATTTGTGTGTTTTTAAGAAGAGTGCTTATTGAGTATTTTCTGTGTAATTATGGCCAATCACTCCTCAAAATTCTGGGAATTAAGCAGAGAACTGGACAGACTGACAATCTCAGGGCTAATGATCTAGTCATGACCTTAAATTTCTTCACATAACCTTATAGTTAGCCACTCAGCTGTCTGTTCTCCTTCAAAGAGGGACACCTTCTTAATAATCTTGGAATCCACAAAGCTTAGCATGCAGTAAGATTTATGATATCGTAATATATCTAAAGTGAAGCTCACTGTGTTCTAAGGAAAGCTTTCATGCTTTACATGAAATTTCTCATGGAGTCCTCACAACAGCCCTGTAAGGTGCTCATAGAAGGCAAGAAACTTGTCCAAGGTCATATAGTTATGAAGTAGCAGAGTCAGAAACTGAACCCAAGTATGTGTGATATGGTAAGTGCATGAATGAATGAAAGAAAAATGAATGAATGTTACAGAGACCAGTCCTTTGTCCGGTGCTCCGGGTAAGGTGGGCAGGTAGTTGTTGGCCAAAGGGAAAACAATACAAGGTGTGAACGTGTCCATTCTTGGTGGAGGAGGGAGCAACTGGCTTCATCGGCTTGAAGAATTTGAAGATTAAGCTAAAATGTATCTCATCTGCTTCATTACTACAGCTGGATTTGGGGGGGGGGCTAGTTAAAAATGACTGGTTAATTAATTCACTCATTTTTTATCCTCTGTAAAAATAATTCTTTCATACTGCCTAAGAAAAGAGAACAAAAAAAATAAAATAAACCTAACTCAATAAAAGAAATGAATCCTTTTCTTTTCACTATGGCATGAAAATTGCCCATGTGGCTTCTGTTTGAGGATCCACATTAAAACTACCTCTAGGGTCTCTTGATACTCTGACAGTGGCTGGCTTGGCCTTTGAAATTTCTCTCAGTACCCCACTCCCCAGAGTAAGTTTCCTCGCACATGGCATAATGGTCACATCAGCTCACAATAAATACTCTAAAGCTGGTAAAAATCTTTACAGCCTTCTCTCTTCCATGCTGCTACAGACATGCAGAAAGCATTTATTTATGTGGGTAAGATTTGGAAATGTAAATAGCGAGGAAGAGGAAGCGCGCGAGGCACGCAGGCTGACAGAGTGGTTATGGCTGAGCATCGATGTTGGGCCTGGGCTTCCTGATAAGTTTCATAATTCTCACCATAAAAGGGGAGATTTTCACTCCATTCCTCTTGGAGTCACTATTCTTTGTGAAATATAACTACTCACAATAATGGGAAGAATTAATTTCCACCAGTTTGCTTATAAAAATGGCCACAGGAAAAGTTCAGGTTACTTCGTTGACACAGTTCATTGGTTATTGACAGACAACAGAATTCATTTACATCACTGGATATTGCCATGTTTGCCTTAAAGTCCCTTATATAGATAATTGAATATAACAGTCTTCAAAACTTTTTTATAAAAAGTAACTTTCTCAGGAGCTGGGGGACCTCCTTCGCCCTTTCTCCGAAGCATCATTAATGGGATGCTCCAGGTCTCACTCACACCCTCGTTTCATCCTTCTCTGGCTGACAGATGTGGAACAACTGGGCATTCCCAGCTCAGTCCTTCCTTGTGTCCTGACTTATGTCTGAAGGTAGCAAGTGGCTTTGTTCTGCGTGAATGTGAATAGCTTCTCAGAGTGTGAGGTCCCCAATCTGCCCAACCAGACTCCGTGTTTGCTAGGTGTACCGGTTAATAATGCGAATTTTTTTCAGTAGATGGAGTTACACATATGTTGATATATATGCGATTTGATATGTATGCTATTTTGTTGTATTGACAATAAGCTTCAAAACTTTATATGCCAAATTTTCTCAAGGTGTTAACATCATAGATATTTTTACACTTAAAAATGTCGAATTTCATGCCCAAAAAAAAGAGCATTTGCGGGAAGTTTTAATTCATTACTTTATTTTGAAGAAAAGTGCTGCTGAAAGTTATACTTCGGGAAGCTTATGGTGAACATGCTCCATCTGAAGATACTGGTGAACGCTAGTTTAAACGCTTTAAAAGTGATGATTTTGATGTGAAAGACAAAGAACGTCCAGGTCAATGGAAAAAGTTTGAAGACCAATTACAAGCATTATTCAATGAAGATGTGTGTCAAACTCAAAAACAACTTGCAGAAAGATTAAACGTTGCTCATCAAACAATTTCTGATCATTTACTATCAATGGGAAAGATTTTAAAAGAAGGAAAATGGGTGCCACATCAACTGAATGAAAGACAAATGGAAAACCGAAAAGTCATCAGTAAAATGTTGCTTCAACGGCATGAAAGAAAGTCTTTTTGCATCGAATTGTGACTGGCGATGAAAAGTGGATTTATTTTGAGAATCCCAAATGCACAAAAAAAAGCATGGGTTGATCCAGGTCAACCATCAACATGGACTGCAAGGCCAAATCACTTCAGAAGGAAGACAATGCTCTGCGTTTGATGGGATCAGGAAGGTGTGGTGTATTATGAGCTTCTAAAACCAGGTGAAACCGTTAATACTGATCGCTACCGATAACAAATAATCAATTTGAACCACACTTTGATTGTGAAATGACCAGAATGTGCCAGAAGACATGGCAAAGTAATTTTGCTTCATGATGATGCACCATCACACACTTCAAAATCAGTTAAAGACACGTTAAAAGATCTTGCCTGGGAAGTATTAACCCACCCACCATATTCACCAGACCTTGCTCCTTCAGATTACCACTTGTTCTGATCAATGATGGCACACACACTTTCTGAGCAGCACTTCAAAACATACAAAGTGGAAAATTGGGTCTCTGAATGGTTTGCCTCAAAACAAGAAAAGTTCTATTGGGACGGTATCCACAAATTACCTGAAAGGTGGGGGAAATGTGTAGCTAGCAATGAACATTAAATAAAGCACTTTCGATGTTTCTCTTGAAATTATCGTGTTTTCTTTGATTACAAAATCCGAATTATTAACCGGTACACCTAGTAGAAGTTGGACAGGCTGAGGGGTATCATTTGGGGGCCCACCCAAACCTCAGTGCTAGTTTGGAGCAACTAAAAGGTTATGCTTTGTGAGGAAGAAGAGTGTTTTGTTTTGTTTTTAGTCTAAGAAAGAGTTCTAAACCAAATGTGAATAGTTATTAAGTTTAGATCCTACTTCTAAAAACCTCTTTGTTTCTCCAGCTGTAAACTTTATGCTAAAATATCTGCTACCACCTTTTCTAAAAAAACAAACTGACAAAATCCCCAGGAACATGAAGGTAAACAGTGCAATTGTCTGAGAGCCTTGAGTCCTCGGTGCCCACATCGCCAACTTCGAGAGGACATTACCATTAGTATTTCAGATCCAAAATAAGAGGCTATGGGTCTGAACAGAAAATCTGCTCTACACCACCGTCCTGCAGGTAAAGAGTTTTACAACTGACTTTGTTCCAATCAGCGACGTGAGGGATGATTAACGCGAGGTTTTACATGTGGCAGGGTAGGGTCATGATTTGTGATACGTTCCCAGTTGAACATTCTTTCTTGCCCTCTTTTTTTTTTTTATTCCCCAAAGGAAATAAACTGTCAGACTTTGAGAAGGTGGGGTTCTAATAAAATTCTTCCTGCATTTCATCTGTTGCTGCTTCTGGACACACACACACACACACACACACACACACACACACACACTTAGTGAAGGCTAGGGTTTCTGGAGATTACTTTTAGAGTTCCCGTTCCATCCAAAGCACATATCCAAAAATTCTTCTGGAAAGGTTATCAGAGGCAGTAAAGGATGTGGAAACATCACTATGTAGAGTAATGGGCCATGAAACTAAATATTTATTCTACCCACTGAGCCCCAGCTATGCTGGCTATAACTAAAGTTTAGGGAAGAACTCTGTACCTGCCTCTAATGGAGGATGTACCTTCCAGATTTATCAAATATGCCTGGTTTGAAGATTAGTTCCCAGTAGGAGATTCCTTAAACGGAAGAGCACTTTGAAAAAGGTTTGTTTGATCCTTCATCTCATCTTTCCTTAAGTATGGTTGGAAAGTATGGTAATGTATTTTAAGTAGAGCCTTCACTCATTTTAATGAGATAAAATGCCTATGGTGGTCTTATAATGTTGGAAGGATATTTATTTACAGCCCCACAGTCTTTCTCTTTGAAAAAAGAATATTTTAGAGTAAGACTTAATCATTTCCTACAAAGAAGTTATTTGTTGCAATTTCACTGCCATAGTAGGTATTAATTCTTCTAGCTTTGTTTCTAGATGACCCAGTTAGAACTTATGTCTCTTTCTTCTGTAGATTATTTTCTCTGTTTAAGGACTGGCAATATATGTATCCCTTTACAATGTAATCTCCTAAATCCAGCTAGTTTTTATTCAGCACATTATCAAGGAACTGGTTAAAATATTTATGCACATCCATGTGACTTTCTTCATTAACAAACATATATATGTGTTATATAGGCATAAACAAAATTGGGAAGATAGACACAAAATGATAAAAATTATTGCCTGATAGAGTATGTGTGATTTTCTTTTAAATGTTTGATATCATATTTTTGTATTTAAAGTTCATTGAATAAATATAACCATTGCATTCAAAATATGTCATTTTTTTGAAATCTGAATTAAAGTTTTTCTGGATTAAAATGGCAACTTTCTGGCCTAGCTCTTCCAAACTATATGTATTTTGTCTCATGTTTGCTTTAGCCATGCATCCACATAAAATTACATTAATAGAACCTGAGAATATTACTTTAAGTATTAAATTTTTATTTATGTGTGTAATAAAGATTGTCTTTTCCACCAACTGTTTACTTATGGTATTTTCAATAAAAAATAATAAGATAGTAAAATAAAAACAGAACTGAAAAAGAGGCCACAAGTCTGCCAATCATAACAGCCAAAATAATAGCTATGTTTCTGCCTCAAATCTGTCTCTAAGGTTTTCTTCTCTCTTTGTTTACAGAAAGGAACATCCTTAGAAGAAATATATTTTTCCTACCACTATATATTAGAGGAAATATCCCAGGTGAGAATCGAACATTGGGCTCAATAATCAGTGTATGATACAATGTTATCGACAATATGTACGATTTACTATTGCATTTAGACAAAAGTTTCATTTATTTAAAGAAACTAGTATCAGATTAAAGTGAATCTTTATGTAGGCAAGTTATTTTTGGTGACTAACCTGATGAGATGTTATACATCATTTTTTTGTTTTTTAACTTGATCCCAGGATAGAATTTGGAGGGGATGAAATGCACGTTGCTTATAAAAGTTTCTCAAATATCAGTTCTTTAAGTCCAGCTTCTAGTTATAGGTTTATGGTTAGAGGACTAATATTCTGTATTTGTTAACTAAGGGCAGATTGATTGATGAGCTATAGAAATATAAAGAATGACAGTGTTATAAAGGCAGAACATTCTCAACTTCCTCATTTATAAAGGAGGAACATGAAGTAGAGAATTACAGAGCATAAGAAACAACACCTCGTCTGTTTATTCCTTCATTTAACACATGTATCAGTTAAGATGCTTTCAAATGCAGGAAACAATACACACCCACAAGTGGCTTAAAAGATAGAATTTATTGTTTTACATGGCTTGCATCAAGGAAGGCCCATGGGAGATGTTAAGGCTCTTGGGTTTTCTCCTATAGGAGGCATAGAGCCATTAACAAAATTTAAGTAGATTTGAACTCTGGGTAATGTGGTGTCTGAATGTGAGATGACAAGCCTGAAAGCAGGAACACAAGTTATAATCAAATTAGTTAGGAGTCTGTAAAGGCACTCTCACCCAAACCTAGGCAATATAATGGGGATGAAGGGAAAAGACAGATTTAAATATGCTAGAAGCAAATTGGCAAGAATATAAACACTGGTTAAATATGGGCCATTAGGAAGAAGGAGGAGTGATGGATAGCGTCCAGATTTCTGCTTTGTGCACCTGGTCCTATCAACTGAGGCAGAGATGACTGAGAAAGGACTCGATTTGAAGAGGAAGATGAAGAGGTTTATTTTGGACTTTTGAAGGTAGAGCTGCCAGTGGGAAATCCAGGACGACACAACCAGCAAGAGTTTGGATAATGGTTTAAAGTCAGTTCCATGCTTGAGATGAAAATTTAGGAATCATAAAAGTTTGATGAAAGAAGGTGAAGGGATTAGCCAAAGAACATATATGCATGACATATAGACACAGACAATAGTGTGGTGATGGCCAGAAGGAAGGGGGCGGGGGGAGGCTGGGGGGAGGTGGGCAAAGGGGGAGAAAATGAGGACATCTGTAGTGTCAACAATAAAAATAAGGTTAACCAAAAAAAAAAAAAAAGTTGGATAAAAGATGAAGCCACGAGAGTAGATGGTTCACAAACTGTAAGCCCAAGATGAAGAGTGGGCTCAGAACTTCACCATGGGAAGGCCAGTCCGTGAAGAGTAAGAATCAAGGATCCCATGAAGGTGACAGGGAAGGAGCTGCCAACTGTACATATCTATAATAATAAAAGCGTAATATGCTCATTAGCCAGACGTCCTTCCACACGACCTTCCGGACGAATCTGAGGGGGAGAGGGGGAGAAGGGAGGGGGCACGAGAGTACCTTGCACGAATTTTGTGCATTGGGCCTCTAGTAATGAGAATAAGAAGCTAAAGGAAGGCAAAGGATTCAGGGGAGAGGGGTCAACCTTGTTTGTCTGTCTATTTATATATTACAATTTACATTCAATATTATCATGTATTAATTTCAGGTGTACAATATAGTGGTTAGACAATCACATACTTTATAAAATGTTCCCCCTGATATTTACAGTACCCACCTGGCACCATACATGGTTATTACAATATTATCGACTATCTTCTCTATGCTGTACCTTACATCCCCATGACTGTTTTGTAACTATCAATCTGTATTTCTCAACCCCTTCACCTTTTCTATCCAGTCCCTCAACCCCCCGCCCCTCTGCCAATCACCAGTTTGTTTTCTATATCTATAAGTCTGTTTCTGTTTTGTTTATTCATTTATATTATTCTTTAGATTCCATACATAATCCCACAGAATGAGGAATGAATTTTTTTAATTGAGTTTGGTGATTAGAAGTGCCTGGTGATAACCTTACCAGTAAAGAAATTGGTAAGAAGGAGATATTTCCATGGACTGGACATGGCTGTATATTGGATTAGGTAGAAACAGGGTAGCCCCTTCTCCCTTGAGAAGTTTAGGGGATTAATAGACAGAGTTGGAGTTCAAGGTGGGCAGAGCAGAAACCTGTGGCCAGCTCATGTAGCTGCTTCAGGTCAAGACAGGAGCCAGATCTCTGCCTGGGTCCAGATCTCAGACTTTCAGATGGCTACATGCACCAAAGGACCTCAAAAATAAGTGCAATTTCTCAGCACAAATTCTAATCTTACAACAGTCTGGATGAGTTGCTGAGCAGAATTTTTCCAAACATATCAAAACACACTCAAAAGGGTCAAAGAGGTAGAATGCTTAGGTGATTTACTTTAATGGGAGCGAGCAGAGCCCAACAAACTGAAAATAAGTGATACTCCAGAGAATTCAGTGCATTTTAGATGTTGAGAAAGGATTTTATGGGACCAAGCAGCCTTAATAGGTAAAATGGTGTGGATGGGTGGATTTTAAAACAGCACCCTGTATCAACATAATTCTGACGTGACCTTTTGTAATAATCAAGGTGGTTGGCTCATAGTGAAGTGCTTGGGAAAAGGAACAAAATACTTAGAGGTGCCAAGTTCCTGATGCTTCTTGGGGGCCACAGAGTTCTTCTCACCTCATTGGTCCTCACTCAGCGAGGGAAAGACTTGTTCCCA
Source organism: Plecotus auritus (assembly GCF_963455305.1). Lineage (NCBI taxonomy): Eukaryota > Metazoa > Chordata > Mammalia > Chiroptera > Vespertilionidae > Plecotus > Plecotus auritus. The sequence goes on from NC_137777.1 coordinate 44,945,104, forward strand.
CAGCGTGTGCTGGGAACATAGGAAAGCTGTGAGAGCTCCGGCTGTGGGGAGGAGCGGAGATAAAGCTGGCCATAAGGCCGGAACCAGATAAGGAAGGGCTTTATATATCATGCTAAGGAGTCTGGACTTTATCTTGTGGGCTAGCAGAGAGCTAGTAAATACTTTTAAGTAAGGGATTATCATGATCAGATTTCTGTTTTCTGGCAGCTACAGTGTGGAGGAGAAATGAAGGAGGAAGAAGACTGGAGGCAGAGAGGCCAGTTAGTAAGTCCTGCTTAGTCTCCTTTCCCTCTGCCTCAGGAGTCCCACAAGCCAAGGCTCCAGATCCTGTCTGGCTATGACCATGACCTTCCTTTCTAGGGGCTACTTCACTCATCTGGGTTTTCATCCCCCATGCATTCACGCTGTACTCATGTGCCGTGTACACACACACACACCCCTAGAGCCTAGAGAGCATGGTTTTCATTCTGATCCTTCCTAGGCAGGCTCAAGACTTTGTACCCAAGTCACCCAGCATCATGTCAGGGAACAACAGGATATATGACTTGAGTAAAGGACTCCTTGTCTGCTGGGAAGACAGAGAAGGTCCATGGATTTGGTCAAGGGATGGGAATGAAGCCATGTGGTTGTATGAAAATTATAGTCAAGCTGCTTAGATGAATTTAATGCAAAGTATTTCTTTTCTATATATTTACAGTATATTTCCCGTGGAATGCACTGAAAGGTAGGCAGAATTCTAAAAGGCAAGAGAAAGAAATTGAAAAAGAGAGGGAATTAAAAATGTATGTGAACACAGTAGACCTTGTTCAAGAAGGCTCACGTGAATAATCTCGTGCTCTGATGGCCACTAATTAGCCACAAAAGAGATGGCTAAGGAGAATGGAAGATCACTTCCCACAGAGGAAAAGAAAGAGCAAATGTTAAATGCAATATTCGCAAGTGATGACTCAACAGCAAGCAGGTTTAAGGGGAGGCATAATAGAAATTGTCTATGTATCTGGTTCTCAATGGCGCGGGTGTTTCTGGGTTACCACTAAATTATAGACAGTCCTCGCTAATAGCTGTAAGTCTTGGAAGGGGGAGAATACTACAGCCTGAGTGGACTGCTAAGAGATATTAAACCTAAAGGAAACAAACTAATGCCGATGTGGGCTTTAATGTTGAAAGTATTATCTTTGGCACATTCTTTCTACAAAGTAATATCTATGGCCTTTTCTCTTCCTCCTATTAAAATACAGGAGATAAGTAGAGATGATCTAATCTAAATAGTGGAAAGAAGGCAGGGCCATCCTATTTTACTGAATCACTGAGATACCCTTGAATATTGCAAATTTGAAACGTGACCATTAATCACAAAGATCAACTCTTATTTCCGAGGGAAACTGTTGTACATGTTCTGTAAGAATAAAGAAGTTGTACTGAACAACTGGTGTTGACGCTCCCTTTGCCCTCCTGGGACAGTGCACAGAGCCTGAGTCCTACCCTGGTGATTACTGGGGGTACTGAGTAGGTTGACTGTACAGGGGAGGCATGAAACCACAAAGGAGAACATCCCACAGTGAAGCTGCTGGTGAGCAGCGAGGTCAGCAGGTGATGGAGACAAGATAGTCACAGCAGGCAAGATTGCTCCATGGTAGGATTTACAGGTCCCTCCTTTGTGGCTCAGATACTGAAAGCTGGATGAGCTTTGTCTCATGGAGTCTGGTAACTCCCCTTTTCACATAAGGTAGAGCACTAATCCTGCAAGGGGTGGCTTCCAAATAATTTATAAACTTGGTGTTGCTCTCACCCTCTAACCTCAAGAGTTGAGAGATGATGGGGCTAAGCTGCTAGGTTTCAAGAGTGCCAGATCTTTAAGCCTGAAACATGTCTTCCTTCCTTCCTCTCCTTGTAAGGCCAGGACACTTAGTCTTCCAAGCGTCTGTGCTAATTAAATGCAGATCCAGTGTGCCAGAGATGTTTTGAATGTAAAAGATTAACGAGAGAGAAAACTTTTGTGAAAGAAGGACATGGAGACAGCCGAGGCCCCTCCTCATTGGCACGGTTAAAGGGGGAGGTGAGCTCGAGGTCTTCGGAACGTGAGAGGAGCAATTCTTTTTAAAGAGATACTTGGCTCCAATGGGAAACAATGGCCAAAATATTTCAGGAAAGAAGGCAGCAGCCACCCAGGAGGGCTCACCGTGATCCTGGGTGACAGATGAGCTATAAGTGGACTGTCCAAGTGAGCAGGGGTGAGATTAAGCCATTCTGCACTGGCCTCTTCTGACCACGTTCACTCTTGTTTTGTTTTAGAGCTCACCATCAGGGGAACCCTCTGTCCATTCTGACCCTTCCTTCCCGATTTGGCATTAGAGGCATAAATCAGGATTAGGGCTGCCATTAAGCTTTAGACGTAGTGTCTTTAAGACAAAAGTAAGATGATTACCGGCAATCTTAGCTCTGGGGACAGTGTTGCATTGCTAATTTGGAACAGTACGAATTAATCACTGGGAGAAGCTCGGTGTTCCTGTGGGCAACACCAATCTCCCCAAATATTTTGACTCTAACTTGGTCAATCAGCTGAGCAGTGGGAGGTGAGAAAGGAGACAAAGATTTGTGTTTTGGTCATTTGCCAGCACTTAGATGTCAACTAACCTTGGAGAAGCAGAAAGAGGATTTTTTTTAAAAACATTTAGCAGTGGTCAGACTGATGAACATCTTTGGAGACACTGTAATGATGTAATGATGGCAGCAATGTTATTTTTACAGCATTAGAAGAAAGGAGGACAACTAGCAGCTGCCAAACTCATTGGCCACATAGATCCCTAATAAATCCTGGTGAGCCTGCCCAATATTAGTCATACGAGTTAAGCCAGTGAATCTGTGAGGACTTAAAGATACATTACTTTGAGTTGGGAGGGTAAGAGAAAACCTTCTGGCAGATGGTAAGAGGAAGGGTAATTTAGTACACATTCTTAACGTTTTGAAAAGCTGTACTGAGGCAACATTTGTCTTTTGGGATGAATATCTTGCTTTCTCAAGAGAAAGTGGCAATTTCTTATCAAAGAAAGATGCAGCGAGTACACCTAAGGAAAGAGAAACTTTTTCAAGTCTTTCAGGTTTTTAAGAAAATATTTTTAAAAAACAACAACACATGGCCAAATGGTACGTGTCAACCTATGGACGAGGAGATCATGATTTGATTCCCAGTCAGGCCATACGCCCAGGTTGCAGGCTTGATCCTCAGTGTGGGGCATGCAGGAGGCAGCCAATCAATGATTCTCTCTCATCATTGATGTTTCTATCTCTCTCTCCCTCTCCCTTCCTCTCTGAAATCAATCATCCTAGCTAATAAAAGAGTAATATGCAAATTGACTGTCACTCCAAGACACAATATGGCTGCCCCCATGTGGTCAAAGATGGCTGCCACAAGATGGCCAGCAGGGAGGGCAGTTGGAAGAGACCAGGCCTGCAGGGGAGGGCAGTTGGGGGCGACCATGCCTACAGGGGAGGACAGTTAGGGGAGACCAGGCCTGCAGGGAGGGCAATTAGGGGTGACCAGGCCAGCAGGGGAGGGCAGTTAGGGGTGACCGGGCCAGCAGGGGAGGGCAGTTGGGGGCGACCAGGCCAGCAGGGGAGGGCAGTTAGGGGCAATCGGGTTGGCCGGGGAGCAGTTAGGCATCGATCAGGCTGGCAGGGGAGTGGTTAGGGGGTGATCAGGCTGGCAGGCAGAAGCGGTTAGGGGCAATCAGGCAGAGGCAGGCGAGCGGTTGGGAGTGAGCAGTCCTGGATTGTGAGAGGGATGTCCAACCGCCCGTTTAGGCCTGGTACCGGTGGGATTGGGCCTAAAAGGGTGGCTGGACATCCTTCAAAGGGTTCCAGATTGGAGAGGGTGCAGGCTGGACTGAGGGACACCCCCCCCCCCCACATGAATTTCGTGCACCGGGCCTCTAGTAGAAATATATTTAAAACAAAAACAACAACAACAACACGTAATGTCATTTCCATGCACACTGAATTCATGTTTACTAAAGGCTGAAAAAGACTCAATACTCCCAGTGAAGATGCTGTTCTTTTTCTATATTCATGCCATTGCCCCTCACAATGCTAGGAGTAGTAGATCCTATTAATATCCCTGTTTTAAAGAGCAGCAGACTGCCATTTACTATGATCCAAAGAGAACCTATAGCCAGTAGTTGTGAAACTGAGATTGGACATCTGGCCTATCAGACTCCAGAGCCCAAGACACCAGATGTGAGGCTAAGCTATGGAGAATTCTGCCTCTTTAGAGGTAGAACATCAGGACCAGGGAACAGGGGTTGAAGTGGGACAGATCTGGGTACTTCCACTTGCCAGCTGTGTGAATTAATCAGGCTCTGAGCCTCGTCTGTGAATGGAGGTCATAGTTCTTTCACACAGTTTTTGACAGGATTAAGTTATATAACAGAGAAGCAATGTCCAATACATCATCAGTATTTACTAATGACTGATTGTTTCTTAGAATGACAATCATTGGAATGCACTTATATTAGTTTCACTTTCCTTTTGAACAGTGATGGCCAAGCTTGGGCCCCACTTTAGACCAATTAGTCATCATTTCTGGGAAGAAACCTTAGAATACGGACTCTCATCCCTCATCCCTCATGACTCTTAGAATAAGACCGCTTTGGGACATAATGCTTTTGGGTTTTGGGTTCCTTTTCTCTAACCCAGTGGCTGGCAAACTGCGGCTCACGAGCCACATGCGGCTCGCAAGTCGCAGTTTGCTGCTCTGTTGACTAATGAGTTTGCCGACCACTGGGATAGGGGCTTCATTACAAGGAACAACAACAGCCTGTAACTATTGGAATCCAGAGTCTAGGTCAGTAGTTGGTAAACTCATTAGTCAACAGAGCGGTGAGCCGCAGTTTGCCGACCACTGCTCTGACCCAGACTAACCAATCACTTAAGTAATTTTTAAAGGCCATCTCATGCCACTGCTCTATGTCATTCCTGCACAACTCTTTATTTTCTCTTAATCTATAAAGATTAGTGGTGCTATACTAATACCCTATCTAATAAAGAGGGAATATGCTAATTGACCATCATGCCCTCACAAAGATGGCGGTGTCCACAGCCAATAAGGAGGGAATATCCTAATTGACTGCCACATCCTCAAAGATGGCGCGTGCCCACAGCCACAAGATGGCGGCACCCAGTCCCCTCAGCCCCACCCAGGCGGCAGGCACGTGGTATGGCCGGGCCCGCCCCCAGGTGGGTCCGGCCGCTCCGCACGCCTGCCTCCGGAGTCCCCCAGCCCCCTCAGCCACCCAGTCACCCAGGGCCGGCCAGAGGCACAGGCAAGCCTCGGATGGTGGCTGCCCAGCCACCCAGGGCCGGCCTGAGGCACAGGCAAGCCTCGGATGGTGGCTGCCCAGCCGCCCAGGGCCACCCGAGGCTCAGGGAACCAGGGCTGGTGGAGGCTTGCACTGCTGGCAGTGGCAGCAGCAGAGGTGTGATGGGGGCATCGTCTTCCCCTGATCGCCAAGTCACCTCCCGCCCCTGAGGGCTCCCAGACTGTGAGAGTGGGCAGGCCAGGCTGAGAGACCCCCTCTACAGTGCATGAATTTTCATGCACCGGGCCTTTAGTATAAGATAAGTTTCAACTCTAGTTCTCTCTGGCACTGAATTATAATTGGTTCAAAGCACATATCTACAGGAAAGATTATCTGAGTCCTTCACTTTGAAATTGCTTTTCTTAAACAGGTGATGTGCTGAGAGCCAGAAAGGAAAGCCTCTTCAGAGACCCCGCCCCCAATCACCTGTCAATCTTTTAAAAGTCAATTCACAATTTCCCCATTCCAGAAATTGGCACTTATTTCAACTACTTCCACATCACTCCCAGAATTTCAGTTGTGAGTCCACAGTAACAATGGGCTCTGGGTTAGATGACAAAGGTCCTCAATACAGTAGAACCTTGTTTCTCGAACATCTCCCATCTCAAACAATTCACTTCTCAACCTGACAACCCTTTCATGCTGATACCTGTGTGATCAGTCACACATCTCTCAGGTGACAAGTAAAGGAGAGAATGCATGAATATGAGTCAGTTTACTACTGTTAAAATCTCAGGATATTGTGCTGTGAATATTTTTTTTTGCTTTTGTTACTGCTTATAATTGTTAAATTTTCATTTTCTACTGTACATTTTCTTTCCTTTTTATTATATTTTCATTTACATTTCATGTCCTTTCTGTTTTTAAAGTATATATTTATAGATTAAACAGTACAATGGACATGCAGTGTATATAAGAAAGGTTAAAACAGGGAATCATTTGGGGGTCTGGAATGGATTAATTCAATTTATATTATTTCTAAGGGGAAAAAATGATTTGGTTTTCTAACAGCCTCTGGAACGAACGAAGTTCAAGAAACAAGGTTATGCTGTAATGACAGTTTAGTATCTGTCTTCAAGTAGATGTTATAGTTGTGGAATGCAGGTGCCATGTTAAATAGCGATAGCAGATATAAGGGAAATAGAGGTGTGATGGGGGCGTCACCTTCCCCTGATCGCCGGGTCGCCTCCCGCCCCTGAGGGCTGTGCAGTGAGGACAAATGGCAATGTATCCCCTTAAACAGTGGCTTCTTCCCAATCACAGAGTCTCCATTCTATGTGTTAAGACTTATCTTTTTTTTTTTCTTTTAAATACGTTTTTATTGATTTCAGAGAGAGGAAGGGAGAGGGAGAGTCACCGATATGGTCCCTGCCCTCAAGCACCATGCAATCCAGGTGAAGAGAGATGCTTATCTGTAATCACTAAGCAACATTTTCCTGTGTAATTAGATGCAAATTATCATGCTCTGAATAGCCCATGAACCCAACAGGTAAATGAAACACTTTCTTCAGGATGGCCAACAGCTCCCTAAGGAGACTCACATCTGAGTTTATTCCCAGGATGTTTACTTTTTTTAGGACAAAATGTATTACTACAAATGTTTGGAGAAAAATAAAATTTATATTTTCTTTTATATAACATCTGTCTAGAATTTATTCTCACAGTGTTCCTTCTTAGCACATGAGCATCGTATGCTCTTGTCTAGCATTTTCAACTATAGCTTGTGATTTATTACTAAGTCTCAAAATTTATTTAGGGGCCACGACCGTCATTTTAAAAATAAGAAATAGAATAAAAGTATCAGAGACTGTAGACTAAATAAAAAGTGAGTTTATGAAAATTTTTGTTTTCTGTGTGTGTACAAGGTCACAAGGTTAAAATGCATTTCTTACTATGACTTTTCCTATCTAATAAAGAGGGAATATGCTAATTGACCCCCACACTGTCACAAGATGGTGGCACCCACAGCCAATAAGGAGGGAATATGCTAATTGACTACCATGCACTCAAAGATGGCAGCGCCCACAGCCACAAGATAGCGGCACCCAGTCCCCTCAGCCCCACCAGGGTGGCAGGCATGGCAAGGCTGGGCCCGCCCCCAGGCAGGCCTGGCCTTGCTGCACGCATGCTTCCAGAGTCCCCCAGTAACCTCAGCCCCCCAGCCTCCCAGGGCCGGCCCGAGGCACAGGCAAGCCTCGGATGGCAGCTGCCCAGCCGCCTAGGGCTGCCTGAGGCTCAGGTAACCAGGGCCAGCCAAGGCTTGCGCTGTCAGCAGTGGCGGTCGCCTCCCGCCCCTGAGGGCTTCCAGACTGTGAGAGGGGGCAGGTTGGGCTGAGGGACCCCCTCTCCAGTGCATGAATTTTTATGCACCGGGCCTCTAGTAGACAATAAGAGTTTGAAGAACCATGCATCTAGTCAGCACCAATACAGCGAACAGGTGAGTCTCAGTGGGGTTACAGAAAAGACTGATGCTTGCAATGGAAGAGAATTACCTCATGCTGTGATCATGCTTTATTTGCTGAGTTCACAATTAATCATGGAGGGGAAAAACCAGTCATGTTACTGACAAAACTGTATGGAAGACCCAGCTTAGACAGATGACCACAGTCAGCTTCCGAATACTCCACACCAGAAGTGTTAGGGGTACCTGCCACCCCATTACATGCAGAGCTAGCTACCTACAGATCTCATTGGGGTCTGCACTGCACCAACAAACCTACTGCGTGACACACTTTCTGGATCAGGGGACCCAAAAAGAAAGAACTCAGTAGTATTTCTTCTTCCAAACTCACCAGTAAGGTTCTTTTCACTGCCTTTCTGCAGGGAGAATAAGAGAGAAGTCCTGGAGAGGGTCTAGTCTAGGGTGGGAGGTGAGGAATAGACATCTAGAATGTTAGTCTGGAGAAGACCCCTCGTAGAAACACGAAGGCATGGAAGCATGAAGACTATGAGTTAGTCTCCGCACATCTCCTCCCTCAGAGAGTAGCATTTGAGACATCTCTGTCCTCCCCACTGACCTGCCCTGGCTGGGGTGTGGCAAGGCCATCAGGGGAAGTCAACAATAGCTTATCGGGTGGCTCTGCACCCACCTTAAGAAACTACTGCACTACAGATGAAGTGCTCTGTGTACCCTTCTGGAACTGTCACGGGCAATTACATTTTTGTACACGAATCCTCTGAATTAGGTTAGAATATCAATTAAATTAACTCGAAGGCCCTAAGCCTAAACCATTCCCTATCTCTCAAAATGCAGTTACTTTGTACAATTAGCTCACCAGAGGCTGTGCAGTGAGGACAAATGGCAATGTATCCCCTTAAACAGTGGCTTCTGCCAAATCACAGAGTCTCCATTCTATTTGTTAAGACTTATCTTTCTTTTTCTTTTAAATACGTTCTTATTGATTTCAGAGAGAGGAAGGGAGAGGGAGAGAGATAGAAACATCAACGGGAGAGAATCATTGACTGGCTGCGTCCTGCACACCCCCTACTGGGGATCAAGCCTGCAACCCTGGTACGTGGCCTGACCAGAAATGGAACTGTGACCTCCTGGTTCATGGGTCGACGCTCAACCACCGAGCCATGCTGGTCGGGCAAGACTTACCTTTTCAGAGAGCAGTTTTAGGTGCACACAACATTGAGAGGAAGGCTCAGAGATTTCCCATGTACCCTCCTGCCCCCACACAGGCACAGCCTCCCCAGGATCAACATCACTCACCACAGCGGCACATTTCTTACCAAGGATGAACCGACACGACATGACACACATCATCGTCACCGAAAGTCATAGTTCCCTGCAGGAGTCACTCTTCACCCAAGGCTTTGGACAAAGGCATTGTGACATATATCCATTCTTACAAGATCACAGAGCAGCGACCTCCAGCCAGTGTGCCACAGAATGTTTAAAACATGCACTACCAGACCGTTTAGTCAGGGGCACTGGCCTCTTTTCCCTTAGATTTTCAAATAAAAAAAAAAATGACAACAGCCAACACAACAACAGCCGCTGGTGCGCATGAGTCAAAACGATACCTATTTTTTGGTCAGATCGGCCACCAATATATTTGTTGGTGTGCTGCAGAATTTTAGTAATTGTTTATGTGCCAGTAGATGAAAGAGGTTGAAAATCCCCGTCAGAGAGGATTTTCACTGCTCTAGCCATTCTATTTCCTTATGAACTGGCATTTCTTACAGCTGCTGATAAGGGAACTAAAACCCATGAATTCTGCCTCCTAGAGTTCATTAGTTTCACGGGGAGGATCACCTCTGGCAATTGCTAAACAAAACAAGCTGGAGGCCGTGCCCTCGGCGTCGGGCTCTGTCTCTTGCTCCAACAGTGTTTGGGCGGAACAGACCCCGGGACGCCCCTCCCTCCAGCCCCGACCACCCTCCAGCGTCTCACCCAGTCACCCCTCAGCACCGCCTCAGCCATCCTCACCTCCCAGCCCAGCCAACGCCATTTTGTTTTTTTATCTTAACAACTCATTGCCGAACAACCCCGGGCCCCCAAAGTCGTCAGAACCATTCCACCGAGGCCGAGGCCGAGGCTGCCGCCTGGCCACCCGCACCTGCGGCCGCACCTACCTCTGTGCGGGCCTGTTTCCAGGTGACCGTGCGGCCTGAGGGCGGGCGCTTCCCCCGGAGCTGGCTGAGAAGCGGGGGGGCTCCCCCGTCCCTCAAAGACGCTACCAGGGTGGAGGCCGCGTTCTCTCCAGGACGGGCCGGAGCCTCCCCCAGGTGAGCGGCAACACTCAGGGCGCCATGGAAGCCGCCATGGCTCGGAGGGGACCCTGAGCCAGGCCCTTTGGAGCTGCGGGCCTGAGATCTGTCTGCGCAGACTCTTATCTCTGTGACTTCCTGCAGAGCCACTTCCGGGGAGCAGGTGACACTCATCAGGAAGATGGGCGACACCTGGCTGCCCTCCTCAGGCTGCCGGCCCCAGGCGGGGCTGGGCGAGCAGCTCCTCGAAGGCTCACCCTCAGGCGCCACTAGGAGCCTTTGGAGCCCAGAGGCCTCGGAGGGCCCCTCTGCATCTGTCTGGCTCTTGCCTGAGCCTCTCCCCAAAACACTAGCCCTCCTTTTAACCCCCCTGGAGCCCTCTCCCATGCATTGGACCAAACGGAAACAATAAAGCTTTTTGTAGCAAAAATAACCAAAAAACAAAACAAACACAAACTGATGTTGGGGTTTGGGGAGCCCCTCATTTCATTTGCTTCACCTCTTTAGGGCTTGAAAACTAGCAGTGTTTCCCAGGAGGTGGATTTGCATCGGGAGACTACAGCATCATGTCTAAGGCATCAGCAGGTGGTGTGACGGCGCTCCAGTGACTACAGGTGGTGTTCTCTCGCTCCCGAAATACAACACCTGGCAACGTATGAATACGAGAAGGTACAGGGAAGATAATACCCATTGCCATGTATGATGTACTAACCTCAGAAATATAGATATGAGTTTAGTTAACATTTGCAATAATCGCATAAGGGAGTAATAATAATCCCATTTTACATATAAGGAAACTGAGCACAGTGATTTAAATGATCTGCTCAAGAATATATAGCTAGTAAGTAAAGTAGCTGGAATTCAACTCATGTAGTGTAGCTCTAGAATCTGGACTCCTGAGCACTGAGATTCACTGCATCTTAGCTCAGCGCTGGGTAGCTGGTCATCGGATGGGAGAATGCGGCCTGGGTGGGATTATTCAACGCGAGGATCAGTGGGAGGAAGCAGACACGTTTGTTTGAAAAGTGTACCCTTGTGGCAGGCCAGCCGTTTATTGAATGCATGCCTCTTACAGGACAGGCTAGCTGGTGGGGTGGAGCAAGACGAAGTCTAGAGGAGTATGTTACAAAAACAAACGTCTGACAAGAAAAGTAGAAGATCTGACACCCATCTGACAGAATGAGCTTTGCAGGTGGTAGAAAAAGAAAGACACAAGTTTAAGTTAATTATAAAAACACAACTGAGTCTCCCAGGAATGGGGCCGGGCGTAAGGAAAACAGGAGAGACATACTCCAGCGCTCCAGAAATAGCTATGGCAGAAGAAAATATTGTTGCTGTCATTAGGTTTCTGAGTTATTCAAGGCCTGACAAGATGGAGTGATGAGGGACATCCAGGACACCTGGGGAGGGACACATGGAAGAAGTATGGGGCCCGACGAGGCCTTGAGGGGCACGGACTGTCACAACTCCATCCGTTTTCTTCAGAATGGTAGACGTGATTCTCCTGGTCAGTTCAAATGCTCTTGTCTCTAAGGACAGCTGTGCTGGGTGAATCCTTTTTCTTCTTTATTTACCCAGGCAAGGTCTCTTTTTCCTGATCATGTTGACCGGCCTTCTGGAAGAGCTTAACCTTGCTCCTAAGAAAATCTCTGTCATGTTTTGATCGTTGTTACACCATCCAGTTCCTCCTTGTTATCTAACACACTTAGTTCCTGAGGAGCCAGTATTCCTGGCACAGACCTTTTTAATTTGCCTTCTTAGCTTTGGCATTTGAATGAATTTCCTTCTCTAACTAAAGAGAGGTGATCTATCCCTTATTTGATAGGCTCCTCTTTTGCGGGGGGGGGGGGGGGGCGTTCACTGATGCAAGCACTACCCCTCCTCTGAATCCAGTCAGAGGACAATGGGTGGGCAGAGCTCTCTGGACACAAACCAAGGGAATACAGGGTGTGAGCCTTCCCCACTTCACCCCCTTGACGGTGGACGCACATCAGGAAAAGATGGGCGCAGGCCCTACCTGCTCCTGAAACGTAGAGTCCGAGCTTAAACAAAACCAAAACACAAGGGAGCCGAAATCATCACATTCCACCAACGCCTACCAGGCCTGCGCTGTGATATCTGACAAAGGGACCCCTTTGTTCCATCATCTTCTTTTTTTTTAAATTTAAATTCTTTATTGTTGAAAGTATTACATATGTCTCCTTCCCCCTCCCCCCCCCCACCCCCCCGCCCCGCCATGACCTCTCTTCTAATCCTTTTCTGGGCTGCACCCACAATACCAGGCTGAGCTGCCCTGAGCAGTTCATACAGGCTAAGCCTGGACACTCAGCTGGCTGGGGTCTGTTTCAGCGAATAACTAGCCGCACCCCTGGAAAAACAGCCACATACATGTGGCATCAGAACCTCAGGATACAATTCCAGGAGGCCCGATGACAGCGGTAAGACGTGTCTCCCAGCTATACCATCAGAAGCAAAGATCACCATGCATCTGTTTTTTTATCTGCTTGTTGTTGTTGGTTTTTTCTGTTAATCCTCACCTGGAAGATATTTTTCTATTGATTTTTAGCGAGAGTGGAAGGGAGCGGGAGAGAGAGAAACATGAACAGTGACGAGGAGAAAAAGATCACATCATTGTTTGCCTCCTTCAGGAGAAAACGTTTCAAAAATGTTCCATGTGAATTGAATTCTTACCAGACAAGGGACACATCATTGGTTGCCTCCCACACACGCCCCAACCAGGGCTGGGGATCAAGCCTGCAACAAAGTGTGAGCCCTTGACTGGAACTGACCGGGACCTGCCGACTCTCTATCCACTGAGCCAAACCAATGCTAGGAGAACCATGTTATTTTTGTGCCCTAAATATCAGTCCTTGGGGGAAGGGAAGGCTGGGGGGAGATCAATGGGGGGGGGGGGGAAAGAAGAGACATATGTACTACTATTTGTAATACTTCAAACAATTAAAAAAATAAATTAAAAAATATATATCAGTCCTTTCAAGGTGAATAGACTGTGTGCCACTGAAACAAGCAATAAATAACACTCTGTAGCCATAAAAAGCCGATGAAAATCAAAGTATTATCATTCTTTTAAAAATATATTTTTTATTGATTTCAGAGAGGGAGGGAGAGGGAGAGATAGAAACATCAATGATGAGAGAGAATCCTTGATCAGCTGCCTCCTGCACTCCCCATTGGGAATCGAGCCCTCAACCAGGGCATGTGCCCTGAAACCTGACCTCCTGAGGTGGATGCTCTACTACTGAGCCACACTGGCTGGGCAAAATATTATCATTCTTACTGATAAAAGCTGAGATGGAGGATATGGCTTAGGTGTGCATTATCTAATTCTTCACTCTATTTCTGTACCTCGTCACATGTCATACTGAGCAGGGCCACCACAAGTCACTCCTGTAAGAGCCTCCTGACTCAAGTAACTTAGATCACAAAGGGAACAGACCAGAACATCAGCTTCCCATGGGCAGGCACCTTCAATAGGAGAACCTGGAATCACCTCCTGTTCTTCCAGCTTGCCAGTCGGAAAATCCCATGAGAAGGTACAAGTCAGTGAGGGTGTGGGAGAGGCCACAGGCACGAGGATATGAGAAGTTCCCTCTTGGGAACACGAGGCCAGGTCAACGCTGTAGACTTGGCTTTTAAAGGATCACCTTAGTATTAAAGGGAATTGTTCCTCAAACCCAAGGACTTAGCGAACGTTGGTTTTTCTTCCTGCTCATCTGGAAGACTGAGCTCACTTCCTAAACTCAGAGTTTTAAATCCAGGTTGGAAAATAGATTCATGGGATTTAAGAATAGCTGTTCCAAGTATTTTCTAGTAAGAATTCAATTCACATGTAACATTTTTGAAATGTTTTCTGGAAAAGAGCTTTGGAAATTGTAAGATACCTTACAGAGAAGTATGACATTGTTTTTTGTAAGTTTAGAGTTTATACAGTGGCTTTTCCCCCTAATAAATCTATATTTCCAAAGGTAGAGGAATGGGCACATGGGGCATTTGGAGTGTGCGATCTTCTAGTCTTCACTGTCCTGGTGGGAGATTAAACTGGATCAAGTAAATGGGATATGCTTTTTCTTTAGTGTTAGAAGCATCCATATTCCCAACTCAATTATTATTTTTCTATTTTCACTTCTAGACTCTACTTCTACTAGGTTCTTTCTAAAAAAATTATATATATATATATATATATATATATAAAATCTGCAGCCATTTGAACTGTACACAAACTAATTCCAAAGTAATTTCCACTTTTCCATGACTGGTGGGTTTACTTACATGTGATGGGTAGGATCTCATATGACTAGAGTCTCCTTTTTTTGCTAGAGAAACTCCTCTTCATTCAGACTGTCACAGGAATCACATGGGCTCCTTGGGGACCTCAGATGCTAGTTGTGATTAATGTCCAGTTAAAGCCCTTCCCACGCTGTCTCCTTCTTCTTCATGGGAGAACATGTGGAAATGTACATAAACATTCCTACCAAGTAGGGCTCATTCCCAACAATGCATTGTCTGGCACTGAGCTTTACAATTTATAAACGCATGTCAAAACCTCATGTGTAATTTCCTTTGTGCTGTACGATTATTCTTAATTAGTCTTTCATAAATAAAAATCCCTTTAACCTGAAGATTTCCTTTAAGTGAAATGCTGGGTAAATGAAATGGATAAAATCTCTTAATTACCTTCATGTGCCCAGGAAGGGTTACTTGTTTCATTGAGCCTTTGATATAAAAGAAGTCATTGCAGCCCTGACCAGTGTGGCTCAGTTGGTTGGAGCGTCCTCCCATGCACCAAAAGGTTGCTGGTTCGATTCCCCGTAGGGCACATACCCAGGATGCGGATTTGATCCCTGGTCAGTGCATGTGGGAGGCAATGATCAACACTTCTCTCTCACCTCTCTCTTTTAAATCAATTAAAAATAAATAAAGGACGTCACAAACATGACTAACTTTAATCACAAAAATTGTGATTAAAAGGGTCTGGGATCTGCTCACATGTACATAGACATTCCAAATGAAAACAGCTAAATAAAACACCTTTGGATTCCCTGTTGTTAGGAAAATAATCTCAGAGGTACCTATACACAGAGGTAGAGATAGAGATAGAGATAGAGATAGAGATAGAGATAGAGATAGAGATAGAGATAGACAGATAGAATTCAGCAAGTTAGAGGTGCTATTCCCTTGAGCCCCCAGAAAGCCCCCTTTCCTCTAGATAGGAGAGTTTGCAAAATAGCTTCTGTGTAAGTTCTACCTACGCCTCATAACCTAACCAGGCCCTGCATGGCTCTCGCCTTTATGCGCCCTGGGTGACTGATACTGCTGTGTCCTACCGGACCCACTGTTGGAATAAATGATCATCATGGCCCGTTGGCAAGCCCAGGACAAGGCAGCGCGTTGACAGGTGTAATATAGGAAGTACGTAGACCAGGAGTAAATAATTAAAGTTGTGATTCAAGTGCAGCTTACCAGTGACATCATTTATCAATGTCACTAGAATCCTTCAATGAAATTACAGCTTTATATGTAGACTTTAGATGTACACTATTTGCTGTGATTCATGAAGAATGTCTCTATTAAACGTAGGTACTAGAGATGTTAACATCAAGAGGAAGGTCTTGATTCGAACAACTGAGCCTCTGTTCTCTTTTCTCCTTCTGCCAACCTGAACCCATATCTTACTTACCTTTTAGATTCAAGGAATATATCCGTAGTTTTCTTTTTGTATATACATATATTTTAAATATTTCTTTATTGTTGAAAGTACTACATATGTCCCCCTTTTCCCCCCATGGGTCCCCTCCAGCCCGCCCCTGCCTCCTGCGCCAGACCTTCAGCACCCTATTGTCTGTGTCCATGGGCCATGCATATATGCATACAAGGTCTTTGGTTGATTACCTCCCACCCACCTACCCTCCCCCACCTTCCCTCCAAGATTCCGAATTCTGTTCCATGCTTGGAGTCTCTGGATCCACTCTGTTCATCAGTTTATTTTGTTACTTAGATTCCACATATGAGTGCGATCATTTGATAATTGTCTTTCTCTGACTTATTTCACTTAGCATGACACTCTCCAGGTCCCTCCATGCTGTCTCAAATAGTAAGAGATTCTTCTTTTTTACTGCTGCATAGTATTCCATGGTGTAAATGTAACACAGTTTTTTTTATCCACTCTTCTGCTGATGGGCACTTGGGCTGTTTCCAGATCTTAGCTATTGTAGATTGTGCTGCTATGAACATAGCGGTGCATACATTCTTTCTGGTTGATGCTTCAGGTTTCTTAGGATATATTCCTAGAAGTGGGATCACTGGTATAACCATAGTTTTAAAATGATTGTTCTCCTTTTGCAGGGAAGTTCAGAAAATGAAAAGCAAGGTTAAAAGGAAAGAGGCCAAATGTTGGGCAAGTATGAGTTAGGGAATAGAAAACTAAAAACTGACCTCGGGCTCCAGGATGTACTGGAACCTTCCTTTGACTTGCATAAGTATTTTTGTAAATATTGACATCTCACTGGGTTGGGAGAAATGTCCAAGGAGAACTTGGCTTTCTACTCACTGCTATTTTAAAGTGAGCAAATTATAAGAATGTAATCCTACCTAATAAAGACAGACTATGCAAATTGACCATCGTAACTCCACGACAAAGATGGCGGCACCCACAGACAATAAGGAAGGAATATGCAAAGTGACGCAACAAGGCGAGAGGCGGAAGGCGGCTCTGGCCGGAGCGAAGGGGGAAAGGCGGCTCCAGCCGGAGCGAAGGCGGTGTCAGCAGCCAGGGGAAGGAAGGCCTATTCTTGCATGAATCTTCGTGCGCCGGGCCTTTAGTATAAATTATAACAGCATATGGCTCTTTCAAAATGGCCTTGATATCAGATATTGCAAGAAAACAGAAAAAAAAAGTAAGAGAGGTTTGAAAACAAATCCTCTAAATAAAGTCAGTATCTATGCTTGTCAGGTTTCTGAATGTGAGATTCCCATCCACAACTGTTTCAGTAGAAAGTGATCTTGGAGAAATGCTAACGTCATCCACACTCTTAATCAGTTCCTTTCTCTTCATGATCCCTCTGCCCCGTGGCTTCCCATACGAGAGGGCCCTGGGCCTGCCGCACGCAGGGGTAAACGGTACGTTTATGGAGCGTTAACAGGGCGGCATTACTTAGTATGACGTGTATACCACTGCCTCAGACTTTCTGGAGGACAATTTAATGTCAAAAAGCTGTGGAAGTATGTGTGCCCTTTGCTCCCAGAATCTTTTCTAGAGACCTAGCCCAAAGCTGAGGTGCACAAAACATTGGTCATCGTGACATTCTTTATAAAAACGGAAATCAGGTACAAGGTAAACGGACAACAACAAGGAGAGTTCATTCTTTAGGTCACGGCAAGTCCGTCAATAGAATAATTTGCAGACGTAATGGTTGTGCTGTAAATGTCGAAAAATATTTAACGACATGAGAAAATCATTGCGATGTGCTGAGTGATGAGAAGCAGGTTAAAGACTGTTTGTACAGTCTGATCTTATCTGAGTCTGTTTGGGCTGCTCTAACAAAGTAACACAGATGTGGTGGCTAAAACAACAAACATTTATTTCTCACAGTTGTGGAAGCTGGGAAGTCCAAGATTGAGGTAGGGGGACCCCTGTTTGATGAGGACCCCTGTCCCTAGAGGGCTGTCTTCCCCTGAGCCCCGACCTGTCTGAAGGATGAGAGAGCTCTCTGGAGTCTCTTGTATAAGGGCACTAATTTCTTTCCCAGGACTCCATCCTCATGACCTAATCCCTTCCAAAAGGCCCATCTCCAAATACAATCACACTGGAAATTAGCTATCAACATGTGAATTCTTGGGGAGGGGGGGGGGGGACACAAACATATTTCAATTTTGCAAAAGAAGCTATATACTGAATATAAAATGTTTATATTCATACAATTTTATATTCATACAATTTTATATTCATAAAATTTTAAGAAAACCCTTCAGAAAACTTGTCTTTAAGTTTAGAGATTATGAGTAATTGTAAGCTAACAATAATGATTTATTGAACGATGTTCTCTGTCCCGGGCACTCTTCTAAGTGCTTCACCTGCCTTATTTTATTGAATCTAATTCTCACAACAGCCAGGAGGATAGGCATTATTGTACCTCTTAGAAAATAAACTGAAGTACACAGAAATTAAGAGGTTTGGTCAAAATAACAGCAGCAGGCATGAGGTTCAACTTTGGCAGTCTATGCAAAGAACACATTTTTAATTACTTTGCTATAAAAGCATCCCAATTTTTATTCATGTACGTTTTATAAATTTGTCCAAATATTCTAGAGTAAACACATTATTTTATAAGCAGGAAAGTTATCTAATAAATCCTATTTTGAAATGGTATTAAATATTGTAAGGAAAAGGAAAAGCTCCTAACTAGAGTTGAATAAGATTTCTATTTCAAGAAATAGATGTTCTAAAACTAAATGGATGGATTAGAGTTTTCTTTAGGTTTCTTCTGGGATACAATAAAACCATGTAACTGATGAAGTAACAAATGACAACATTTCTGCCTTACTAATCACCCCTATTTAAATTTTTTTATACAGATGATCAAACTACCCAAGGATCATGATATTTCCATAATATGACTGTGTCTGTGCTTGGTTCCAATCTTTCCCCTTCATTTCTCCTTTTGACAGAAGCCTCCTATAGACATATGACAACTTGTTCTTATGAGTAAGGAGAGAACAGAGTACAGAAAATGATACATTGTGAAATTAAGCCCATCATCCTTTCAAAAAGAATCGGTCACAATTTGCTTTGTTGGAGCAATCTGTCCCTTGTTACCGATTTATATGGCTCTTTGGGACTGTGTTAGAAAAACATTATTATTATTAGCAGTAGTAATACTTGGCAGGCGTTCAGCACATTTCATCAAGACTCCAAGAGCTTAGCCATCAATCAAACGTGCCTTGGTGTGTTCCTGGGAGGAGGGGGTCTTAGTCCTGTTTGGAACAGAGGTTAAGTGACTTGCCCAAGGCCTTGAAGCCTGTGAGATTCAGAGCTGGGAATTAAACCCTGGAGACTTGACACCCAGCATCCCACTCTCCTTCCTGGAGCACATTTCCTCGCCTGTCTGAAAGATGTAGGGATAAATAAAGCATCTGAGAGAAAAATGTCCTGCTCCCCAGCACGCGTTCTTACGTGCAAGCTCTTCTGGCGTTAAATTGAAAAAGCACACGGAGTTTCATTCAGAACTTGAGCTGGTAGATTTCAGTTGTGGCACCTGTTTCATTCATTCCTTTGCCAACTATTTAGCCAATGCTACCAGGTATGAGGCAAAAGTTCAGTTATGAATGACCCAGCTGTGGCCCACAGGGAGTTTTCAGTCTAGTAGGAAACGAAGACTAACAAACAGCCCACGGTGACACCGAGTGATGTTGCTCAGTACGTATTACTGTGTCATGGTCTACGATTGAACTCTAGAAGCCTCCTCCTTAGCAATACATTGTAGGTCTTAATGATGGAGCATCTGTATCACAGCAACCTGATGCCACATGCAGGATATACACATACCTAAAAATCAGATGCGGGCCTTTATTTTAAGTAAAGTGTAAAACAAGTGATAATCACCCTATGCCACTTTTTAGAAGCTGGTAGAGGAGAGTTACTAAGAAACCTTAGAATTGGGACAGGACTCCATAGGGGCAAAATTATTTCTCATTTTCTTCTGCTGTAATAAAAGAGAATTGTGGATGCAAAAAGCCGTAGTCGGACTTGAGTTCAAAGCTTCCTCTCAGGAGCAGCAGCAACACGGGGTGCCGCGCTGGCTAATCCCCACATTTGTGTTGTGGCCTCTGTGGGCCAGGCTCTCAGCCATCAATACTGCATGTACAAGAGGCTACTAATCAAGACCCTACCCTTCAGAGGCTCATGTTTATTAAGGGATGAGTTTATGGACTAATTGGAAATTTATTCAGAGGAAATTTCAAAATTTGTCCTAAATTCTCCAAAATAATATAATTCCACTAAATGCTAAGAGACATCTCACAATGAGAGATCACATTACATCCACTAGCATGGCTAAAACAAAAGACTGACAATACCAAGTGCGGATGAAGATGTGGAGCAAGTGAAACACTGATAGTTTGCTGTTGGCACAGGGTCCTCAGCGGGCGGACCTACAGACTTCCCCATCTCCCAGCTGTTCTTGGGCCACACGGAATTATTCTACTCTTCTTATGTAATGCTACATGAGGGTCTGGTCAATCATGCGAGGCTATTTTGATTCCATATGTCTAGAGCTATGTTGTCAACAGACAACTGACGTAGGTGGGTCGTGGGGACTCTGATGACGGCACAGGACCGTTACTCAGCTCTAGCGGACTGCTTCTCTGTGCTAATGTGGCCTGATGTCCACAAATCTTGTGGTTTTCAGGAAAGTGGAGATAAGGATTCATGTGAAACTTCCCAGCAGCAGGCCATATCTAGCCTGTGGATAGCTGTATTCGTTTTCTATTGCTGTTGTAAGAAATTATCCCAAACTCAATGATTAAAAGAACACAGAATTATTATTCTACTGTTCAGGCCAGAAGTCTGACGTGACTCTCCCTAGGCTAAAATCAATGTGTGGCTAGCTGTGCTCCCTTCTGGAGACTCAGAAAGATTCTGTTTTCTTGCTTTTTCCAGCTTCTAGAGGTCACTCATGGCCCCCTTCCTCCGGCTCCAAAGCCAGCAATGTCTCCGTCCCTTTCTCTGTGGTCACGGCTTTCTCTGACCACAGCTGGGAGAGGTTATCCACTTTGAAGGACTCGTGATTAGATTGGACCCACGTGGACAATCAGGAAAGCCTCTGCATCTCAAGGCCCTTACTCCTGATCACATCTGAAAATTCCCTTTTGACATGTAAGTTACCTATTTACAGATTGTGGACATTTTTTTAAAGCTTCATTGTTGAGAGTATTACAGATGTCCCCTTGTATCCCCCCTTGCCACCCTCCCCCCAGTTCCTGCCCTTATTCTTCCTATCACAGGTGACCTCTGACCTACATATTCTCTGATATCGTCTCTGCTCTGGGATTCTTTCTAGTCCCTGGAGAAAAGCTGTGAGTCTCCTCTCCTGGGTTTATTAAGATGCTTTCACCCTTGTCCAAGGGAATGTTTTGAGGACGAGGGTTGTGAAGGCTTGGGTTCCATCAGTCCTTCTCAGGGACCTGCAGGTGTTCAGGGGGAAGACCTGGGCTCAGGGAGCAGAGGGAACGTCTTACTCTGGCCTCATCTGAGTGAGCAAAATCCTTAGTAACATTTGAGTTGCCCGCCCCCCCCCCCTTTTCAATTGAATTTATTGTGGTGACGTTTTGTAAAACCATACAGGCCTCAAATGTACAACTCCATGAAAACACCATCAGCACACTGCATCGTGCACCCATCACACCCAAAAAAAGTCTTTCCATCTCCATTACACCCCCTTTGCCCACATCCACCTGCCCCACCCCTTGCCCTCTGTTTGTTTCAAAGTCGGTTTGTCTTTGCCTTGAGGCTGTGGGTGTTAATGGCTGCCCTAATGGAAAGATCATCAGGCATGTGCTAAGCTTCACAGATGCACAAGCGAACACTGGGGATCCTGCCTTCAAGGAATTTACAATCTGATGGTGACATCATCTGAAAAAGGACAACAGACAATGGAACTGTGGAGCAGGCACCTTGTGAGAAGCTGTAGGTTCCCGGCTTGCTTCACATCCCCTCGATGATGGGTAACATTCTCCAGGTCAAGCCCAGGGCAGGGTCCTGAGTTCTAAGGTTTAGGGAGCACAGATGTAAGAAAACCCCGAGGTTTAAACCTTTTCTAAATAATGTCCCTGGCCCCTTCTCCACCCCTTACCCCCAACATCCTCACCTCTGTTTTATGAAGCTTGAAACTGAGCTTGTCGGCTTTCATGTGAGTCCTTAGCTCAGCAAGGCACTGAGTAAGCTCTAAAGCCACGCTGTCGGAAGAGATGGAAAGGAGACGGAGTGCAGAGCAGCGTTCGTGTTCTGATGATATTCCAGTATTCGCACTAAGAAGCCATAATATTGGTCATCAGAATTCAGAAATTCCTTGTGCCTGGCCCAATTTTCACAGGAATACCCGAGAACTTTGGGAGAGGCATTTGACAGAGTCAGGGGGAAAAGATGGATTGATCTCGGCTGGAAAGAAGAACTGAAATACAAGCTCTGAGCTAACATAGGTCACGTATTTCTGGGGCATTCTTTTGTAGGTGTGTATGATTCTATAAAATTGAATTTGATTCCTTTTACTGTGACTTCTAAAAAATAATTCTTTCTTGTGCAAAATAGAAAGTGTCCTCTTTTATTTTCTCCCCTTTAGAGGACGAGTATAACAAGTAAAACAGAATGTCAAACTATTCTAGTTAAAATGCACAACGTCAGAAATTCAGCCTCGTCGCCGTTATGTGAGAGCAGCGTGGTCCCGAAGAACAATGGAACCGGGATGAGCTCGTCCAGGCCTCCTCTGCTTCATCTGAGCACAGCACCTTTCTTAGCGCAGATTCCCCTGACTGACAGCAATCTCGGCAGTGGGGAGAAGTTTCTGGGTATCATTCATGACCAGCAGCGAGAGCTTTTAGGTATTTTTTAAAAAAATAAAAAACATTATACCTTTCAAACTAATATGGAATGAGGTCCTTCTCCAAGGTGAGGTTCATAGAACTTAAAATGGAAATCTAACGTGGGCTCTTGTGCAGTTTAACAACGTTTCAGAAGCTAAGTGGGTGGCTAAGCTTATCAACTGGCAGTGAGACCAAGAGGAGAAGCCATCATGAGGTGTGTTGGCTCCCCGTTCATCTGTGACCCCTTACTCAGCCAAACCTCTCCTTGACACTGGCGGGCGGGGCTTGGTCTGTGTGAAACAGTGCACGCAGTCCGATGCTTGGCAAATGAGATTGCTGTTGGGCACTAGGCAGCAATGATGTGCTTAAATTCCAGATTACATTAATGTTACCATAAATGGAAAATCAAATTGTCATCGTCTTTGAGGAGTAAAGAAGAGAAAAATCTATTTCTACCAGACACATCATAAAATTAAGTTACTTCACATAAAATATGAATTGCTTGAGTCCCCAGAGAAAACCATTACATATAGGCAAATACAGAGACAGTTTTGACTATAACAGAAATGAAATAGGGTAGCATTGCTAAATAGACCCCTTATAATGGAGCAGCAGCCTGTTTCTGAGATACCAAGAACTTTTAAGTGCTGAAAATTTGGATAAAAAATAAGTGGTTGGGAGAGAAGTTTCCAGTAACACCTTTACTGATCACCATTTCCATTGGCCAAGTCCAAGTTTGATGACTTCTGCCATTTTTGAAGGATCAACAAAGCCTGAGAATTTGATGAAGACATAGACTGAAAAATTGAACCGCCATGTGAGCTACTTATAGGTTAGCTTAGAGAAATAGCATGAGAAATACACCACAGCAAAGTCAAAATTGGCTATAAATCTCAAATCAGAAGCGAAAGGCTCGCATTGGGCTGGAGTACCAGGCTCAGCTTTAGAACCAGGAGAATCTGTACACATGGAGATCATCTTTCACTAGCCCTCTCAGCTTGTGGAAGAAAACCTTCAGCAGAGAATGGGCACCCATGGAACGGCCTATTACTGGGGGAAAGCATTGTTTGTTTTCTGCCTTATTACCGCAGGTGCTGAAACTGTTAGCAGCTTTGCTGAAGTAGCGGGGGTTATGGTCCAAATACAACAGTGGTCCCAGAGCTTGTAGAACTCAAGGGCAGGCTTTTTCTTTAGCCGCAGGCAAGTCCTTCAGCCTTTGTCTCTCAATTTCATCTTTTTCCCCGTAGCTCGGTGGAAAACTCCACAGCCTCCCTCAACAGAATTGCTAATAGCCTGGGGATGTGCGTGCCATCTTCAGGAGTCATCTGACACTGGGGGCCAGAGCAGGCCTCTGTACACTGCCAAGAGAGATCAGGCAATGCTTCAGGTGCTAGTTTTAATCCTGGGGGCATTGTCTTCCTGCCCTGGGCATTTTCCAGTCTATAATCTGGTGTGATTGCCGAGACAAGTCTTGAAATGGTATAGCAGTTCCCTCCTGAGTTATTATCAAATGCTGGAAGTCCTTTCTACAGGTAAACATGTCCTGAGATTCAGATGAGCCAGTTAGTTACATTTGATTTACATTTTCACTTATTGAAATAAATTTTGAGAACAAATGCTATGGTGGGTAGAGTGATTGAAAATGGAATTTAAAAATATCGAGATTGCCCAATCTTCAAGGATATAACAAGCGAACAGGAAAAGGCAGTGATGGAAACAGAGCTATAAGGGGATCACAAGAAGTTCTTTCTGAGTACCAAGGACAGACGGGAGTAACAGACTTGATCTCAGGATCACCCAGAATAACATACAGTCCTGCAACTCCATTCATGGCAAGTGCCTTATAGAGATGTACAATTCTTTAAATCCTTATACCATATTCATCCTGTACCTTTTCTATGCATAATAATACTGCTATGGTATATATGATATATATGGCATGTATAAGGTATAATGTATTGCTTCTAGACTACAAACCTGTAGAGCATGTTACTGCACTGAATACAGGTGGCAACTGTAACACAATGGTATTTGTGTATCTGAACATATCTAAATATAGAAAGAGGAGATCCTTCTCTGGATGAGGGGTTTTAGTGAGGAAGAATATGAAATTATTATTAGAACTAAATCTTGTCATTATAATTTATATGTTTATAATTTTGCATCCATATATTAAATTCAATTCCCCCTTTGCTCTCTTTCTAACGTTCCAATGATAAGTATCCCAAGTTCAGGTATAAATAAAGCAAGATAGAGGGGCTTGATCATCTCACATGACGTGCAACCAGGTAGGCATCAGCAGGCAGGTAGCACCTCTTTGGGGGTACTGGGAGTCATTAGATTTATTTCAAACTAAGAGGAGATATATCTCTTAAGACTAAGCATTCTTTTACCTGGGTTCAGGGATCAGGTTGGACTCTATGTAGACCATTTTCTTACCATATTCTTAAAATGTTGTGTTTTGTGTTTTTTTTTAATTGATTTTTAGAGAGAGAGGAAGGAAAGGGAGAGGGGGAGAGGGAGAGAGGGAGAGAAACATAGATGTGAGAGTGAAACATCGATTGGCTGCCTCCTGCATGCCCAAGACCAGAGATCGAGCCTGCGACCTGGGCATGTGCCCTGACTGGGAATTGAACCAGCAACCTTTCAGTGTATGGGATGATGCTCAACCAACTGAGCCACACTGGCCAGGGCCTTACATTATTCTTAACTTGCTCAATATTTCTTATGCATATGCAATTCAGACTTGGGTTAATTTAACTATCTGCTTTTATACTATCACTATCCCAAAAAGAGATGTTATATATCCTCTCGCTTTCTCTTACCCCTCCACAGATTCTTACGGTCCAGCTACATTGAAATGCTGACTGTTCCATATTTTTGCCCAGAGCAGATGCACCTCCTTCCTCCTGGAAGTATGCTGGTCTCCAAGCCTGGATACATGCTCACCAGGTGTGTTCTTCCTAATTCGGTGCTTATTACATTGTCTAAGCACATATTTGCCTTTCCCTCTAACTGGACTGTAAGTTAATGTGGCCAGGATCCAAGTCTGTATTACTCATCTTTGTATCCCAGAACTGAATACCTCACTCATAATGAATACGCTATAAATACACATTGAGAAAAAGTGAACACTCATGAACTTAAATCTCCTCATATTCATGAATAAGTGAAAGGGCTAAGAATACAGCATCTTAGTAGAGATGAACAACTTGCATCCTGCTTAAGAGTTTTCTTAATCACTCTGGTCTGACCTATTTTTATCTGTGTACTAGTTAAGTACAAAGTTAAGTAAGGATCAAAGCCAGACGGAGAAGACAATATATTCTTGGGATTTCTTTTAACCTCCCACTAGGAAACTAATAAGCCGAGGCAGGGGCTGTGGTAGGTAGTAAGGAAAAAATAACATATCTTCTGAACAATAGTTCTGCTTAAATATTTCCTTAATAAATGCCACAGCATTTGGGGATTCATTAAAGGGAAGAACGGTTCTCCAAATGTTCACTGTGGCCTCAGCAACAGGAGAGATAATTAAGACATTCTTTGTACGGAACCTAACTTTCTCAGCGGCAGACTAATAGCTACGATTTTCCTAAAAAGGTCTTCCCTAATAAGGTGTAAGCTTTCCTAATCCCCGGTTCAGGCCTGTTTTCTGTCTACGAATAAAAGTAAAATAGTTCTAGAACCCAACCTTAAAGTGCTAAAAATTTAGAATCTTTTCTAAAAAGAGAAGACAGATTGGCTAATAAATATCTTCACTTGCTGCATATTTCCCCTCTACCCATTTCTCACCTCTGCAGGGCTTGACATTTCTAGCAATACGCCTGCATAATGCTTATCTTAAAATCAGGATGCATTTTAAAAAGTTAGATAATTTAGTTTTGGTTTTTTTTTTACATTTTTAAAAATAAATCTTTATTCAGAATATTACAGGTGTTCCTCTTTTTTTTTCCCCCCATAGCTCCCCTCCACCTGATTCCCCACCCCACCCCATGCCCTTACCCCCACCACTGTCTTCATCCATAGGTGTAAGATTTTTGTCCAATCTCTTCCCGCACCCCTCACACTCCCTACCCCCTGAGAATTGTCAGTCCACTCCCTTTCTATGTCCCTGATTCTATTATATTCATCAGTCCATTCTGTTCTTCAGATTTTTTATTCCCTTGATTTTTAGATTCACTTGTTGGTAGGTATGTATTTGATGTCGTTTTGTTATTCATAATTTTTATCTTTACCTTTTTCTTCTTCTTCCTCTTCTTAAAGAATACCCTTCAGCATTTCATGTAATTCTGGTTTGGTGGTGATGAACTCCTTTAGCTTTTTCTTGTCTGTGAAGCTCTTTATCTGACCTTCAACTCTGAATGATAGCTTTGCTGCGTAGAGTAATCTTGGTTGTAGGTTCTTGCTGTTCATCACTTTGAATTATCTCTTGCCACTCCCTTCTGGCCTGCATAGTTTCTGCCGAGAAATCAGCTGACAGTCGTATGGGTGCTCCCTTGTAGGTAACAACCGTTTTTCTCTTGCTGCTTTCAAGATTCTCTCTTTGTCTTTTGCCCTTAGCATTTTAATTATGATGTGTCTTGGTGTGGTCCTCTTTGGATTCCTCTTGTATGGGGTTCTGTGCACTTCCTGAACTTGTAAGTCTATTTCTTTCACCAGGTGGGGGAAGTTTTCTGTCATTATTTCTTCTAATAGGTTTTCAATATTTTGCTCTCTCTCTTCTTCTGGCACCCCAAAAATTCAGATGTTGGTACGCTTGAAGTTATCCCAAAGGCTCCTTACACTATCTTCATATTTTTGGATTCTTTTTTCTTTTTGTTTTTCTGGTTGGATGTTTTTTGTTTCCTCATATTTCAGATCTTTGGTTTGATTCTTGGGGTACGTTGATATACAGTTGAGTTTCTGTATATTCTTTATTTTAGACAGTGTATGCTTAATTTCTGACTGGTCCTTTTCCATTTTTTTAGCATTCTCATTAAGATCCTTAAAGGTCTCACTAAGTTCCTCAGCGGTTTTTAGAAGATTCTTGAGTAACCTTATAAATGTGGTTCTGAACTCTGTGTCGTCCAGTAGTTTGCTTTCCTCCATTTCTTTCATTCCTGACATGTTTCTTTGTCTCCGCATTTTGCTGCTTCCCTGTGTTGATGGAGTGGCTTTGTGTGGTAGGTGACCTATAGGGGCCAGTAGCTCAGCCTCCCCAATCACCTGAGGTGGACGCTCTTGGTACACCTCTTTGTGGGCTGAGTGCAAAATCTTGGTGTGGTTAAGCCTTGATTGCTGTTGGTACACTGGGAGGAATTGACCTCCAGGCCAATTGGCTGTGAGGACCCACTGTGTCTATAATGGAAGAACTGCTGCGCTGGAGACATGCTTATGGTGCAGGACTTGTTTCAGTGGGGCTTTGGTGCTGAGTCTGCCTCTTGAATGTGTCACTTAAGGATGTGAGGAGTTGAAATCTGGTGTCTCACACTGACCACTAGGTACACTGGCTTCTGGATCTCCAATGGGGTGCAGGTCAGCTACTGTCTGAGGCCACCCCAGGAGCTACAGCGAGAACTACAGTTTTCTCCTCTTTGCTTGGGGTTTGGAGGTTTTGGAGCTGTCTGACCCGGGCTGCAAGTTTGCTAGGTTAAACTGCGATAGGGCAGGCCATTCATATGCTAAAGCCACTGCTTGGAGCTTGGGTGGGTTTGTAGGTTGTGCGGGGTGGGGCCTCAGGGCATCACTAGGCTAGGGCGTGGCAAACAGCGATGGCTGCCAGTTAGCCGGCTCTGCATCTCCAACCGTGTCCAAGCATCCCATGCCCCAGTGCAGTAAACAATTATTCCTTCGTGCAGCCCTGCAAGCAAGCCACCCTCACTTTTAGACCCGATGGCAGACAGTCCAGCTTCTCCCCGTAGGAGTTTGGGTCCCCTGCATCTCCCCGGAAACTGGAGTTCAGAGTAATCGGAGCTTGTCTCCCTTTGGGTTGAAAAAAGCAGCGCTCCCAGTCGCCCGCTGCCATCCCAGTTCGCACACCTCTGTACCTCAGCTTTTCAGCGCACTTGTGCACATCTCAATGCTCTTTTCTCTTTCCTTCTAGTTGTAGAACTTCCACTCAGCCAGCTTTCCCGTGGTTCTGGGTGATAGACGTTTTGTCTTTTAGTTGTAGTTTTGAAATTGTTGTGCAAGGCAGCAGTTTAGGTGTTTACCTATGCCGCCATCTTGGATCCTCCAGATAATTTAGTTTTAAAAAATAATTTACCAACTAGTATTTGGGGGGAAAAAAAGGTTTCAGATCAATAGAGTAGATTTAAAAAGTACTAAATACATAACACCTAAAAAAAAAAAAAAATTAGACCCCAGACTTATATAAGGTTCTGTCAATATTGGGAAAATATTATGAATGTATTTGGTTACAACATTATAAGCATCACATGCCTCTATAGAATGTTCTAGGAAGAGAAAACAAAACACAGAGATGCTAAATAATTGGATATGAGAGGTGAAGCACTGCATGATCAATTCACATTTCTCATAGATAATTATCTTCAGATAAAATTTAAAAATGCTTATATACTAACTAGAGGCCCAATGCATGAAATTCCTGCCAGAGTAGGCCTTCCTTCCCCCAGCTGCCGGCACTGGCTTCCCGCTGGCACCCAGGACCCAGGCTTCCCTCGCAGCCCCAGCTTCACCTGGAAGGTCGTCCAGTCTAATTAGCATATTACGCTTTTATTATAGATTTTTAAAAAAGCAAAGTGAAGGAGAACTAATTATGTAAGTAAGTTATGAAATAATTATGTAAGTAAGTTAAGCTTTCATAGAATTTCCACCTATAACATCTAAATTATTGGGCAAAAGCATTTGTTAGGTTGCCTGAAAATTTCCTCAGGTCTTCATTTTGTGCAATTACACCTATATGTCCCCAAAACTATCATGACTAATGTACATTGGGTGTTAAAAATTTACATGACAGCATCAAGAAACCATAGACTATAGCATAGCAAGGTAAGAAGTTATAGATATATTGTTAATTTTGGGGAGATCACCATGTAAAACAAGAGCCTCCTCTCAAAGAATGAGAATTTTTTCTCAAACAAAAGTTTTAGGTGAATTGTACATTAAAATCAAATTTTAAACTTGTCACAAGCACCAAAATATATTGAAATGTTTTGATCAATTTTTAATTTTTAAAAGTATGCATTTGCTTGTGTATATGAATGTGTGAGTAGAAAGATTCACTCAACATTTTATTGTATACTCTGCACCACGCCTTAAGCTAAATGCTATGTTACCACATATACAAAGAACACTAGTAACCAAGAAACTACTGGAAAGATAAAGAATGCTTATTGGGCAGAATGCTTCCCTTTTTTCATCCTAGACCAGCCTTGGGCAAACTACGGCCCGCGGGCCGGATCCGGCTGTTCTATCTGGTTCTCTTGCTCTCCCCTCCGCTCCTTTACTTTGAATTTATATTAGTTCACACAAACACTCCATCCATGCTTTTGTTCCGGCCCTCCGGTCCAGTTTAAGAACCCATTGTGGCCCTCGAGTCAAAAAGTTTGCCCAACCCTGTCTAGACACTACTTTTCAACCTGTGACTTGCACACATATATAGAGAAAAGTACTGTTGATATTTTTTTAAAAAATTGATTCCAGAGAGGAAGGAAGAGGCAGAGAGAGATAGAAACATCAATGATGAGAAAGAATCAATTGATCGGCTGCCTCCTGCACACCCCACACTGAGATCAAGCCCGCAACCTGGGCATATGCCCTTGACTGGGAATCAAACTGTGACCACCTGGTTCATAGGTTGAAGCTCAACCACTGAGCAATACCAGCCAGGCAGAAAGTGCTGTTTTATTAGCATGTATGATTATCTTATGAGATATTTTGCTCAATATTTTTTGCTTTGCTCAAGTTTTCCTTTAATCTCTGTATTGAGATTCATCTCCTGAGGGCCTGCACTGATAGAGACAGTCAGAGAGTCTCAGAAAGGCTGGGCTGGTCCTTTCTAGTCTAGAGCAGCTTGGACTAATAACCTTGTTGTCAAGATGTTTACTGTTTCATGTAGAAAAAAAAAAACAGTGAGCCATTCAAGTCTTATAAAGTGAAATATAAGCAAAATATGAGTGGAAACCTCTAATTATTGTCTAATTTGAGAGCCAGTGATTTAAGGTCAACATTCATGAACTATTAAAATCTCTGTCTATTTTCTTCAGTAGATGTGCTACAGATAATGAAACTAGGATCATTTCTTGACTTTTCCCTTTTTAAAAAAATGTCTTGTAATGAAATAATATTCTAACACACAGTGAGTCCCTGGCCAAAACATTTATAATGCACATTGCATGAGGCCACTGGCCTGCATTTAGGGACCTGAACATATAAGAAGTGTACATCATTAGAGCAAAATACAAAGAAAACAGATTCTCAGAGATTGAATTTTTTAAATCCTCCTGTTTTTGCAAATAAGCACTTATTCACTAGACATAGGCGATTATCAATTTCTGCCAGGGATGTAGTACTAAAGGCTGACTTCATTTGTCAATGATCTGCTTTGGGAACAGAGAACCGTTAAACATGAATACACACAATTTGCATTCCTCCATAAATCTGATCAAGATTCACCAAGGAGAAGAAAAGTTTCAGCCCCACTCCAAAAACATATAATGTTACTCTCAATCTTTGGCATCAACAGAAGATCTTGCAAAGTATTACTCATGTCATTCTGCATTAGAGATTTCAAACATGCATCTCCTTTTGCACATAACTTTGCTACTGGAGGAGGAGTCGGAAAAAAATAAAACCTATATATATAAAAGCCTAAGCAACCATTCGACTATTCTACCATTTGCTATGACGTGCACTGACCATCAGGGGGCAGATGCTCAATGCAGGAGCTGCCCCCTGGTGGTCAGTGTGCTCCCACAGCAGGAGCGCTGCTCAGCTGACCGACGGGCGCCAGGCTCATGGCTGGCGAGCGCAGCTGTGGCGGCACAAGCCTCTCCCACGGACACTCCCCCTGCACGTCCCTCCCCCATCTGGACCAGGACCGGGATTGGGACCAGCATCTGGACTGACTGGGTGCGAGCCTGCAGCCGCTTCTCAGTCATGGGTGCATCGCTATGGCCCTAGGACGGGCACACAGAGATTGCAGTGGAGCGGCAGCGAGCCTACCCTCGGGGGCAGCAGGCGCAGTGGGGCCTGGATGAGTAGGAGCAGCATGGCACCCCGGCACAGGCTTGGGCTCCTCTCCAAGCACCTGCTGCACTACTACATCCCTCGGGGAAGGTTGGACTGCTGGGTTTGGCCCGATCCCCGCAGGCCACGCTGAGGGACCCCACCGGTGCACGAATCCATGCACCGGGCCTCTATTTAGAAATAAAGAAAACATATTAAGGTTAGCATTTGAAAATTGTAAAAGGACACTAAGGTGACAAGAGAATATTTTAATCGGACATTATTCATTTCAAATTATATTCTCCTAGATTTAGCTTGACATGCAGGTAGAGTTCCCATAGTTAGAAAATTTCTATTTATTTGAAAAAAAAAAAGACATAATGGATGTGCATAAACTGACTATTAAACTTAAAACTATTTTGTTATTAAAAATGTTAAAAATGATTACCTTTCAGAGTTATTTTGGAATGGAATTTACCTAAAATAAAGTTTATGACTTCTGGAATATTAATCTTATTAGTTTTTCTTTATGTTTTAGTTTATGATAGTTTCAAATTTTGGCAACAGACACATTAAAAATTGGAACAAAAGACAGTGCCCTTGGTGGTCCTGGATCTGTCTCTCATAATCAAAAGATATTCCAGCACTCACACAGTGAGTCCCTGTCTTGTTTGGATGGAACAAACCCAGGGACGCCCCTTCTTCCAGCCTCCAACCACTCTCCAGCGTCTTATCCAGTCACCACGTTCGGAAACACCTCTGAGACCAGCCAACACTGTTTTGTATTTCTACATTAACTCCTTACTGCTGAACAACCATGAGCTCCCAAGTTCCTCAGAATCATTCCACCAAGAAGGAGGCCCCATCAACTGCCTGGCCAACATGCATTTGTGGGCCTCCCACACCTACCTCTTTCTGGACTTCTATTTCCACGGTGACCATGTGGCCCTGTAGGACGGGGACCATTTCTTCTGAGAGTTGGCCCAGAAGAAGCGCAAGAACACCCAGCATCTCTTAAAGATACAAAGCCAGCACGGTGGCCACATTCTCTTCCAGAAGGTGCGGAAGCCTCCCCAAGATGAGTGGGCAAAACTCAGGACACCATGGAAGCCACCATGGCCTTGGAGGGGACCCTGACCCAGGCCCTTTGGAGCTGCAGGCCTGGGTTCTACCTGCGCAGACCCTCAGCTCCGTGACTTCCTGGAGAGCCACTTCCGGGGAGCAGGTGAAACTCATCAAGAAGATGGGCGACACCTGGCTCACCTCGGCAGGCGGGCCAGCTCCCAGGCTGGGCTGGGCGAGCAGCTCTTCAAAAGGTTCACGCTCAAGCACCACTAGGAGCCTTTGGAGCCCAGAGGCCTTTGAGGGGCCCCTCTGAATCCCATGGTGTCTGGCTTTTGCCTGAGCCTCTCCCCGAAATCCATAGCCATTCTTTTAACCATCCTGAAGTCCACTCCCATGCATTGAACCAAACGGAAACAATAAAGGTTTTTGCAGCAAAAAAAGTTTTTATAAAATTGGAACAGAATACTGCTTTTTTGCTCATGAACAAAACAAAGGGAAAGCTATTACTATGACCTTATCTCCATTCTCCTATGAAGAGAATAAGAAGCCTAGCTTTTCTTTTGGAATTTTTCTAAACAGGAATCCAAGAAGTTCTGAATTAAGCTGAAAAACATTAAAGGAATACAAATGATTCCAAATTTTAAAACCTTTTCCATAGGAAGAAAATAATGACTGTCAAAAAGTCTCCAACATTCAAGCCCCACATCATATCATAAACACAGTCCCCTAGATACTAAGGGATTATAAGTGTAAGTAAGATATGCTCTCTATATGCAAGGAACTTTCTGTGGGGAGACACACAGAACATAAATATGTATAAATGAAAGAATAAAAAATTCCCAGACTCCTTTACAGGTGCATCCCCTCCGTGCCAGCCCCTCCCCTGCCCACACAAACTCACACTGTAAAGATTTTTCTCTGTTGATGTCCTTCAAGGATGGGTCCTTGGCTTTTCTGCTGTATATTTTCTATGAACTCTTTAGGCCAAGCATGAGTCTTCCATTTACATCACACACAGATTTTCTCTTTGATCTTAAGGGAACCTTAAACACAAGTTTCCCCAAACCAAAAGGATCTTGTCTCCCAGATTTGATCTCCTTCCAGGGCTTAGTGTCTTGGTGGGATGGCACCAACGTTCATGCTCAGTCCTGGAACTGACACCTCCTCTTCTCAGCCTCTGTATCAAACCATCACTACATCTGGTAGACTTTATGATCTAAGTATTTCTCAATTCTCTACACTTCTCTTTGTCCCACTGACTCCACCATAACCCGATCCACCATTTACACCTGGACTACTGCAATGGTCTTAGAACTGGGTCATCTGCATCTACTTGTGTTATCTTCAGATAATTCCCCATGCTACAATCAGAAAGTTCTTTACAAACCTGTGTCACTTTGCCTGCTCAAAACTCATCAGAGGTTTTCCATTTCTCTTTGAATAAAGAAAAAATCTGGACACTCCTTATCACAACAGATATCCTCATATCATTTAGATCCTGCTTTTTGCCGAATTATTACTAGTATCTTTTTAAAAAAATTTGTTTACTTATTGATTTTAAAGAGAGAGGGGGAGGGACAGAGCGAGAAACATTGATTTGTTGTTCAACTTCATTACACATTCATTGGTTACTTCTTTATGTGCCCTGACTGGGATTGAACCTGCAACCTTAGCAATGCTCTAACCAACTCAGCTACCCAGCCAGGTGTAATAGTATCTTTTTATAGAAAGGTTAAACTACATGAGAACTGAGATGTGACCAATAGATTCTAAATGACCTTTTAAATAATTGTTGCAATGATATTTTACGAGCAGTGATAAGATTTTAAGGGATTAAGTATAAAATGAGATATAAGAAAGTAAAGTTTGTAAGTAATGAATGTTTTTCTGAAAAATGTAGTGGTGATGGAAGTAAAAGAAATGAACAGCAAAGTTTTTATTAGAATTATGAAACAATCAGACTTGTATCCAATGATGTAGAAAACATGAACGATGCAGGAGAGAGTAGGTAATTGATGGAGAAAGAAGCAGGATACTGGGGAAGTAGCAGGGTCTATCAACTGGGTTAAAAGCGTAGCAGAGTTTGCCAAAAATATAGGGACTGCCATTATAAGTGAGTCTGAAAGGGAGTAAGTGATGGAAATGGAAAGAGCTTGCACCTGGTGATCCTCATTTTTTTCTGTGCTAGGTAGGCATACCTCAGAGATATTGCGGGTTTGGTTTCAGATCATAGCAATAGAGCAAAGATCGCAATAGTGTGTCGCATGCATTTTTTTTGGTTTCCCAGTGCATATAAAAGTTATGTTTAAACTATACTGTAGTCTATTAAGTGTGCAATAGCATTATGCCTAAGTAATGTACATACCTTAATTAAAAATATTTTCTTGCTAAAAAATGCTAACCATCGTCTGAGCCTTCGGCAAGTAGGAATCGTTTTGCTGGTGGAGGGTCCTGCCTTGTTGACGTTGATGGCTGCTGACAGTGGCTGCTGCAGGTTGGGGTGGCTGTGGCACTTTCTCAAAATAAGACAACAGTGAAGTTTGCCACTGTTGACTCTTCCTTTCACAAAGGATTTCTCTGTAGCACGGGTGGTGCTGGTTGGTAACATAGTAACCACAGTAGAACCTCCTTTTTTGTTTTTAGAGAGAGTGGAAGGGAGGCGGAGAGACATAGAGAGAGAAACATCCATGTGAGAGAGACACTTCAATTGGTTGCCTCCCCCCTGTTCCCCGATCAGGACCAGGGATCAAGATTGCAACCGAGGTACATGCCCTTGACTAGAATCAATCCTGGGACCCTTCAGTCCACGGGCTGATGCTCTATCCACTGAGCCAACCGGCTAGGGCAGAACCTCCTTAAGAAGAGAAGCCAATCCTCTCAAACCTTGCCACTGCTTTATCAACTAAATTCATGTGATATTCTAAAGCCTGTACCGTCATTTTAACAGTTTTTCTCGCCATCTTCATCTGGAATCGATTCCATCTCAGGAAACCCCTTTCTTTGCTTGCCCATAAGAAGCAACTCCTCATTCCTTAAAGTTTTATCATGAGTTTGCAGCAATTCAGTCCCATCTTCAGGCTCCACTTATAATTCTAGTTCTCTCATTGTTTCCTCATCTGCAGTTACTTCCTCAAAGTTAGACCTGAGGGTTGGAGTCAAAGGCTTCCAAACTCCTATTAATGTTGATATTTTGACCTCTTCCCATGAATGATGAATGTTCTTAATAGTATCTAGAAAGGTGAATCCTTTCCAGAAGGCTTTCAAATGACTTTGCCCAGATCCATCAGAGGAATCACTAAAGTGGGATTCATCTCCATTGTCACAGGATATTGACAAATAAGAAATGACTGACCTCTTGGCTTCCACTACTTAAATCTAGAAAGGGTCTAGAAATTGCTTAGACTTAACCCTGGACTATAGTCCAGCTCAGACGATAGTCTTAAAAATTAATGAAGAAAAGGGAAGCGGGGGGTGGGGGAGACCCACAACACTGCCTCTGCATCTTTCTTGATGTCATGGCAAAGACGAGTTGCAATCCATCCTGTTTCCATTCTGGTCCTACATGCCCCACTGGTCTGGGAAAATTGCTCCTGACAGGGATGAAAACAAATGGGAACATGCCTGCGTTTTGCTTATAAGCTGGCCAGATCTTTCCCAGAATTTCCTTTTGGCAAAAGCAGCTCTTTCAATTTACATGAAAGTGACTGTGTTTTTCCTTTTCCTCGGACCCTTTTGATTTACATTCTTCCTCATTGACTCACTTCTTCCTGGCGTGTTAAAAATCACTCCTCAAATTCTAGGATGACTGAGAGTCCTTTTTGGCTCTTTGTCAGGCCATGCTTCTTCATGACCACAGTTTCTAATTCCATGCTGTTTCACCCCACAACTGGCCTGAAGAATGGGGCTCCCCCTGGGGTGGTCCCCATGGCCCTGGTCTCTCTGCATGTTGGGGAAGTAAAAGCATATTTATGGCACAAGATTTGGTATGGTCTTTTAGTGCCTAAAATGTTTTATAAGTGTTATTGCTGTTAGATAAATCAAATGTATCAAAGTTTTAGCATACTAGGTAGTAAAATATCATATCTAAGAATAACGAATAAGAATGGGTTGAGCCCTGGCTGGGTGGCTCAGTTGGTTAGAGCATCGTCAGCCTCGTGAGGGCATGTATCTTCTCATTTTGTGTTCTCATGCTAAACTCAGCAGCCATCTGGTAGATTCACGAAAGATATACATTGAATGACTGAACAAGGACAGTAATGTGAATAATCCAGAATAATGTCATGCAATGAATGTATTCTTACTGGGGGGCGGGGGGGGGGGGGGGGGCGGGGAGGAGTTTATATGTGACTTTCCATGAAATGAGATTTACATGAGTCATGAAGAGCCAATATTTACAATTAGATTGCATTTCTTGGGAACACACAGGTTGAGCAGAAAGCCACCCCAAAACCTTGCTGAGCAATTAAGGGGCAACTGGCCTGGGATTAACAACCCTTATCAAAATAATAATAAATTGAAGTCCGTAACAATGCTAGTCTCTTTATAGTCATTCCACTGGAATTAATGGATCTAAGCTGTCATCGTTTAATATTATACTGCCATTGGGAGCTTAGCTCACATCACTAAACTCTTCGTTTGGCGTGTCCAAATACAGTGTGTAGATTTGGTAGGACAGTTTGGCAATTTTAAGGCTTTGATTTTTTTCTTTGTGAAACTCCCGATTCCAGAGTCTGGAAAAAACTAAAAGCTAGAATTGAGCAAAGATTGATTGGAATGGTGGTTTCAGTTTACGCCATCTAATTCTGATGGTTCTTATAACAGGCTATTAATTTATTTGGAACCCTGTAAGGAGAAGATCTTTCAGCTAAAAGATGGAGATCTTTTAATAAATAAAGAAGGTAACACAAAGAGTAAGACAAACAATGTTACCAGTGATCTCGAAAAGACTTATCATGAAAATAATATTATATGTTATTACCAGTATTAGTTTTAATGTAATTTTTACAGCCAATACGGCTTGCTGTGGGTTGCATTCAACCAAAATGACTCATAAATATTTTAAAGACCCATGCTTTGATGACAATCAAATTTAAATAAAGCACTTGTTTTAAAATGGCACATTTAAGCCTTCAGCTACAAGCGTTTCTTTCAGCCAATTACACCAGGGAATACATATGAATTGCTCTTAATTTTATTAATTTATTTATAATGCATCTCATTGTCTGAATCAAAAAATATGATGATGATCAAGCTTTTAAGAAGCCTACTGCTTTGCTCTTTTTTGTTTTGTCATAGTTTAAGAAATTCATATCACACATGATGTGTGACTGCCTACTAAGAATCAGAAAGGTAATTAAAGACTTGTGATGGCAAACATCATGTGCTGGATAGCATAAACCCAATGGATTTAAGTGATTTAACAAAGAACTTCACTTGTTATTTTGTAACAATACATATGATGAAGAGAATCAGATCAGTTTTTCAAAAGAAAACACAACACGCTTATTTATAACTAATTCAATCTATTCATTAGCTGTGTTGTAACTAGCACACTAAGAAAAGTATTGTTAAATAATTAAATGTAGAGGCACTCAATATCACAATATTGTATTGTTTTAATCAAGCTGTCAGCTCCAATAATGGAGATGAAGGTTAAGGATCTGGGACAAAGGAAGCTGAAGGGATTGACAGGGCAGAGATGGTGGAAAAGCAGAGAAGTAAGTGTGCAGAGATGATTCAGTGGTGGAGGCTGAGCTAGTGTTTGGGAATCAAGTCCAAATGGTTGGCAAGAAGTGGGGAAGGGAAGAGAGGAAGTTTATAACTTGAGAGAAATGCCCTTTGGTGATCTACGGACATGGGTTCAAATCTTAGTTCCACTGATTTCTTACAGCATGACCTTAACGGCAGGGATTTTCAACCTTTTCATCTCCTGGCCACATAAACTAATTACTAAATTCTGTGGCACACTAAAAAAATTTTTTTAACGATCTGACAAAAAATAAGTATAATTTGGATTCATTCACACTGGACAGCTATTGCTGTGTTGGCTGCTGTCATTTTTTTATTTGACAATCTAAGGGAAAAGAGGTCAGTGCCCCTGACTGAATAGTCAGGTACTGCATGTTTTACAAATCCTTGTGGCACACCATTTGGCCATCGCTGCCTAGGGTCATAGAAGAGCCAGTTTTCTCGTTTGCAGAGTGGAGACAACAACGCCTGCCTCTTAGGGATGCTGCAGGTGTATCTGCCATCCGGCATCTCTCCAGGAGCTTACATTTTAGTAGATGAGAGAATCTGTGCAAATAGTGACAATCGCATGTGATATATGCAGTGTGTATACAAGGTCCTCTAGTGACAGGAGAATGGGAGTAATGAACTCTGTTTGGGTAGGTGAAGGGGGGGCTGTGCAGAGAAGGGGTCACTCAACACCTCTGTGCCGTTATTGATGATCCGAGGGAGGCACCTGTCTTACTCTTCTTGCGCTGCAATAGCAAATGCCATAGGCTAGGTGGCTCAGACGACATATTTATTTCCATACAGTTCTGGAGGCTACAAGCTGGAGATCAGGGTCCCAGCAGTGGTCAGGCTCTGGTGAGAGCTCTCGCCTGGCTTGCAGACAGCTGCAGCGCTGAGAGAGAACTCTCTGGTGTCTCTTTTCTTCCTTTTATAAGGCCACCGGTCCCATCAGATTAGGAGCCCACCCATAAGACCGCCTTTAGCCTTAATTGCTTCCTAATCTCCCTATCTCCAAATACAGTCATGTTGGGGAGGTGGGGAGGGGAGGGCTTCAACATATGAATTCAGGGGATTGGCACATATAGTTATATCAGCAACTAGTTAGGCAGGTGCCAAGCCGATAAGCCTGAGAGACAATGAGTACAGAATAATATAGAAGACTGCGCACAAGGAGCGAGAAGCTCAGACAAGTAGTCTAGTCCACCAAACCCTCCTAAAATTGAAATTCTTTACACTATGGTAACAATTTTTCTCAGACTAG
This sequence comes from Plecotus auritus, assembly GCF_963455305.1. Lineage (NCBI taxonomy): Eukaryota > Metazoa > Chordata > Mammalia > Chiroptera > Vespertilionidae > Plecotus > Plecotus auritus. The sequence goes on from NC_137777.1 coordinate 44,984,998, forward strand.
GAAATATTGCATACTTCCAATATTTTAGCGCAAAGACACTCTCTAAGTGTGCCTACCCGAAGCCTAGTGATGGGGTTCCGTGGGAGAAGAAAGGATGTGGCTCAGTAGCTGAAGAAGTGATGCTGAATGGAAACAGACCACGGTGACACGGAGAGAGCTGCTATCGCATTCAACTCTGCTTCTTCCACGGAGTCTGATACCCTAGGGATGACCAGTCCATGCCAGTTATATTAACTTCCTAGGAAAATTCACATCCAGAAAAACAAGCTTGTGCTTTTGGTCCAATGGTGACAGAAAGTACCTTCTTTTCAAATAAAAAAGAACAGAACATTTCTGCTAAGATTCCAGGAAAGGCAAGGTATTTGTTGAAATATCTAAATGACATATTCTACCAGGTCACACCTGTTGAGCCCAGCGAAGTGTGAGCACAGAGGGCTGTGATGTGCATTTCATGTCCACTTCCTGTGTGTGCACAAGGGGATTTCCCTTCCCTAGATGGGGCCACCTGGCCACAGGCTGCCCAGGGGATGTGGCAGAGGGGATATAAGCCAGGCCCTTAAATGTGCCTCGAGTGGACCTCAAACTCTCTCTGCCCTGCTGCGGTGGCACCCAACTTGGAGCCCACATGGTGCAGTTTCTGAAGTAAGATAGAAGACAGTGACACGGAGAGAGCTGCTATCGCATTCAACTTGCTTACCCAGCCTGAATTGGCTTTGTGTGTGTGGGAAGGAATTTTTGTCTATAGTGTTAAAGCCACTTAGAATACAAGAATAGGTAAGCTCACCCTGACACCTTTCCATGGGAGAGGAAATTTGATTTCTGTTCTGCTTAAATCTATTTTATTTTAGTCTTCTAAAATGCTGGCCCTAACCTATTGAACTGATTTAATGATCCCCAGAGGGCTGTGATCTGTTATTTAGAAAAACCCTTTCAAACCCCAGGAGAGGTTGGATAAGGTAATGGGATGCTTGCCATTAAAACCCGGATTGAACCACATTCATAGACAAGCTATGGTGCAAACTGATCACAGTCAGAAGGTTCCATTGTCTTCCTAGGTGGCCACAATCCTACCCCAACCTTCCCATCGACCGGAACTACGGGAGCCAACTCTAGAGACTTGTCTCTTTCAAAATGAGACAAATCCTATTAAAACAACATAAATATTAATGACTCACTCCATAGGAAGGACAAAGGCAATGAGACAGACCAATTTTGAAATGATTGTGCTTCTTTCCTACTTGGGGGGTGGAGGGGGGTAGCTCAGACTGCCTTACTGGGTTTCATTTTCTTGCACCGTCTTCTTCAATCCCAACTGTCAGCTCACATTCACGGCTCCTGGAGTCGCCTGGCTGTGTTGCAGACCCAGAAGCTATGCCCTGCCCTCTGCTCCTCCATGAGGTTTCAATGATGCTGAATTTGAAGCCAGTTAGGTTGACTTTTTAATGAACTCAAATACTTAAGCTCTCTCTAAGAAAGGGTGTTCACTCCCTAGGTATGTGTCACCGTGTAGCAAAACCTTTCCTCTCTGCAGGCTCTATCCCCAGTGTGGGGCATGCAGGAGGCAGCTGATCAATCATTCTCCCTCATCATTGATGCTTCTATCTCTCCCTCCCTTTCCACTCCTTTCTGAAATCAATAAAAATATATTAAAAAAAAAAAAAACACAAAAAAATCCTTTCCTGCCTGGGTTCCTGATACCCCCAACCATGGAACTGTTTCCTGAAACTTTGAAACTTCTCAAAGAGAATATTGTTCCTCATCCCCTTTTGGTTGTTTTTGATTCTTTGATTTTATTTAAGTAATTAGAGACCTGGTGTATGAAACTCGTGCAGGGGGTGGATGTCCTTCAGCCCAGCCTGCACCCTCTCTAATCAGGGACCCCTCGAGGGATGTCTGACTGCCCGCCGTAAATGGGCAGTCGGACATCCCTCTCACAATCCAGGACTGCTGGCTCCCAACCGCTCACCGGCCTGCCTGCCTGATTGCCCCTAACTGCTTCTTCCTGCCAGCCTGATCACCCCCTAACCACTCATCTGCCAGCCTGATCGATGCCTAACTGCTCCCCTGCCAGCCCGATTGCCCCTAACCGCCCTCCCCTGCAGTCCTGGTCCCCCGCAACGGTCCTCCCCTGCTGACCTGATCACTCACAAGTGCCCTCCCCTGCAGGCCTGGTCCCTCCCAACTGCCCTCCCCTGCTGACCTGATCACCCACAACTGCCCTCCCCAGCTGGCCATCTTGTGGTGGCCATCTTGTGTCCACATGGGGGCGGCCATCTTTGACCACATGGGGGTGGCCATCTTGTGTGTTGGAGTGATGGTCAATTTGCATATTACCTCTTTATTAGATAGGATATGTTGGTCAAAAGAAGGTACTGGGCTTAGAGACAGCAGATCTCCTCCATCACTTCTGAAAACTGTAGGAAGTCGGGGTACCCTTGTGCTTTCTAGGCTTAGATCGACTGAGCACACCCTCCATTCAATGGGTTTCACGTTATTTTAAACCTGAGGGAGATTTGTTTTCTCGTCTCTACTTAACTGTCAGGAGGTGTGATGACAGGGAGTCACATAAGCTTTCCGCTGATAAGAACTCTTCTTGTTCGATTTTTTTCATTAAACCATTGTCATATTTCATAATATATTAGGAGCAAATTTAAAACAGATTCAGACATAACTTCTTCACAGGTGAAAACCCTCTGATGTTTCTTAGTTCGGGGGGAAAATGATTCGTAGATGTTTTTGCGAAGAGAGGTAAAAGCTCTTGTGTGAAGGATCCATATTCTGTGGACTTGCAGCCCAGGAGAGAAATGTTCATGCAGTAAGGAAACATGTAAACAGCACCAAGTGCTAGAGAACAGGAAGAGGAACAGAAAATCAAGGCTCAACTATGATGGTGCCATTTATAAGACAGGGTTTTTGGAGAGTGGAGTGATATCAGACATTTAAAGAAAAACAGACAGCAACCATGGTAAAATTTCAAGTGTCATCCCTACTCCTAGTATCCACCCACCCACCCACCACCCCCCATCTTTTTTTTTTTTTTTTTTTTTTTGCTAATTCTCAGTTGAGGATATTTTTCCCATTGATTTTTAGAGAGAGTGGAAGGGAGAGAGGGGAAGAGAGAGATATACATAGACAGAAACATGGATGTGAGACGGACACATTTATTGGTTGCCTCTGCACGTACCCTGACTGGGACTGGGGATCAAACCTGCAACCCAGGTACCTGCACTTGACAGGGAATTGAACCCAAGACCCTTCAGTCTGGGGGCTAATGCTCTACCACTGAACCAAATTGTCCAGAATTCTGAGTTCCCACTTTGATTGTGAAGTGTGATTACTGTTGAACACCACGAACGCCATGATCTAGACACAACGATAATTAGGTTACTATAGCCACGGTGGCTGCTGAAATTTGGGAAGAATTAGGAATCACGAGAGTTGGAAAGGCGTGTGAGTCATTTGACGTGCACAACCATGGAAGTCCATGAGCTGTGCCAATGAATTAAATATTTTTCCTTTGACACATAAATAGAAACCATTATAGAGGCTTTCCTGCACTGGAAAAGCCCACGGAATTTAAAGTTTAGATAGCAATCTTCATTGTAAAGGATGGATTGGATGGCTGGTCTGGAGGCAAGGAAGTCAGAGATGGCTGTCTAAACTTGGGCAGGGAAGGGGAAATGGAGAGCAGTGGGTAGAATGGGTGTGACACAAAGCCCGTGCCGGCCCCAGGGGTCGGAGTCCACCAGCTGGATGTGAGAGAGGGAGAAGCGGGAAGCAAGAAATGATCCCAAGTTGCTGTGTTGCAGAAGACCAAAGAAATACCAAGCACACTTCCTAGAGAAAGGGAGGGACCTTTTATTACACTAGTGGACTCCGGGAATCATTTCCAAATCAGAGTGAAGAAACATGCAGAGGGCTTCACTTTTTATAACCTTCTGGGGTCTTTGTCTTGCAGATATGGTTCTGCCCCCTTTCATGGGCTTACAGGAAGGCCCCCAGGTGTTGGGGGTCCCCAGGCCACATCTGATGATCTGTCCTGGGGCCAGTGATAATGACCCTTCCCCCACCCCCAGGGCAGTGCATTGTTCACAGTTTTTATGGCCTGACACACCTTGCAAGACCAGTTTCCTCCTCAGCTGTGTCATGGTGACTGCAAGAATCAAGTGAAGAAGTGGGCTGGGCAAAATGATAAGCAGTTCAGTTTTAAATCTGTTGAGTTAAATTTTCAATTTGAGACCCAATTTATGATGATCTTTGAAAACCTGGTGGAAGAGTTCAACTTTGATGCAGTAATTAGACAAGAACTTTAAAGAGCTAAATTGGAGTCATAAAGATGGTGTTAAAGTATAATTCATGGTATATCCATCCATGCATAACTTTTAAGAAGAAAAAATAGATTAAGAAAAATCCATCTTTGAGGAGCTAGTGATATAAGCACAGTGAGAGCAATAGAAAAATTCAGGAAAGGATCAGAGAGGGGAGATTTCACATCTTGTTGTATGAGGAACACAGATCCCAAAACCCACATTATATATATAACTAGAGACCTGGTGCACGACATTTGTGCACTGGAGGGGGGAGTCCCTCAGCCTGGCCTGCACCCTCTCGCAGTCTGGGACCCCTTGGGGGATATCTGCCTGCCCGCTTAGCTGGCAGGCAGACATCCCTCTCGCAGTCTGGGGCTCTCGTAGTCCCGGACCCCTTGCTTCTTACCACCTGCCTGCAGTGGGGGCAGAAGAGGCTCCCGCCACCACACAACCACTGCTGCATTCGCCAGCCGTGAACCGGCTGAGTGGCGCTCTTCCTGTGGGAGCGCACTGACCACTAGGAGGCAGCTCCTGCATTGAGTGTCTGCCCCTTGTGGTCAGTGCTCATCATAGCGACCAGTGGTTCCACCATTCAGTTGATTTGCATATTAACCTTTTATTATCCTATCTAATTAAGAGGGAATATGCTAATTGACCATCATGCCCTCACAAAGATGGCGGCACCCACAGCCAATAAGGAGGGAATATGCTAATTGACTGCCATGCCCTCAAAGATGGCGGCACCCACAGCCACAAGATGGCGGCACCCAGTCCCCTCAGCCCCACCGGGGCGGCAGGCGCACAGCATAGCCAGGCCCGGCCCCAGGCGGGTCCGGCTGCTCTGCACACCTTCCTCCAGAGTCCCCCAGTCACCTCAGCCCCCCAGCCGCCCAGGGCCAGCCCGAGGCACAGGCAAGCCTCGAATGTCAGCTGCCCAGCCACCCAGGACCACCCGAGGCTCAGGTAACCAGGGCCAGCGAGGCTTGTGCCGGCAGTGGCAGCAGCAGAGGTGTGATAGAGCGTCGCCTTCCCATGATCGCCGGGTAGCCTCCCGCCCCTGAGGGTTCCTGGACTATGGGGGACAGGCCGGGCTGAGAGACCACCCCCGACCCCGCTCCAGTGTATGAATTTTCATGCACCGGGCCTCTAGTATAGGATAAGAAGGTGACTTTTCCAGATAATCTAAGTCCTGCAGGTGGGAAGCTTGGTGAGCGAACCTAATGGGCAGTGCCTTTGTGACAATTACAGGACATCTCCTATGAATGGCTGTCCTAGCCCAGGGCCTGTGGCTGGTCCTGCTCCCATTCACCCCTCTGACCCAGCCTCCATCTGCAGTGTGGATGCCCCAGGGCGTGTAAACAGGCCTGGAGACCTTTGAGTAGATAAGAGAAAAGGAAGAAAGCCTTGTTTTGTTAGCACTTTAAGTAGATAAAGGACTCTCTTGAGGAAGGAAGCTAGGACTTTTTCTAAGGGGTTTACAGGGCAGGATTATGACCAGCAGTCAACCATTTCGAAATGGCAGGTAAATGTTTTAAGTAAATAAAACTGCTCAAAAGCATGACTGCCTTTCTTGGGAGACAGTGAATTCAGCCATTGGAAGTAATAAAATGCAGTCTGGACCTCTAATTGATAAGGATGATTCTTTCAAGCCTGTGATTTGATGGTAACTTGCCCAATGAGTGTTATGGCCAGTAAATCTATGACCACAGAGGAGAGTTGATGGTGGCTAGAATGGAGGAGGCAGAACCTGGTCTGTTTATTGGAAGAGCAATTTTTCCTTAAATACCAAGATTTGGGGGAAAATAGAACAGCCCCCCAAAATACTTTTAACTTTTAATTACATAGCTGTATAACATTTGCTACAGTTGACTATGATTTTACTGGAGGTACAAAACCAGCTTTGGCTTAGAAGTTGTACTTGAGTTGATGGATTATTCTAATATGAGTTGTGGATAAAATCATGATTTGTCTTGGGCTAAATTATGAGTCTGCATTCCCCAGATTTTCTAACAGATGTAATTGGATAGCTAGTGTTTGTTTATGTCTCTGAATTCAATGGCTTTGATGTAGAATACTTTAGTACGAGGATATCAATTTTATTTCAAAACGAAGGTCTTCAGTATGACCTGACTGTAAATACCTGTACAGGTTTGGTTATGTATATTTAACTGATATTTAAGAATAAATATCAAAGATCTTATTTTCATTTAATGTTAAATTCATCAGCCAACTAATTTAAGAAAAATAAACTTTTTATGGAAAAAAAGTACGTTGATTAAAATTCCAGTTTGTTTTCAAATTCTTCAGTAAGGGGGAATGTAGAACGGAAATGCAAACAGCGAACAGCTTACAGAAGGACAAAGAGGAACCTGAGCCAGCAGGTTAGTCACACAGGCAACCTTGCTTCTGTCTCTTCAAAGAACAAACAGAAGGCCAGAAAGATAAAATCTAGTTTCCTGGTTCAGAAGGCTGCTGAACATCTTGGAACACATTCTACCTTCCAATTCATGACCCTCCCTGGAGAGTAGAAACAGGTTCGAACAGATCAGAGTGTCTAAGAATTAATATTCTTAGCAAGGTAGAACATTGGCTCAAGCCTTCTCCTATAGCAAAACCCATTTCTAATGAGAACCTTGTCATCAGAATTATTAGAAATAGAGGAAAATAAACATTTGGAAGATCAGTAGTGCAGTAAACCCATAAACCCAGCGAAACTTAGACCTTATCAGTAAAAACAAATGGATTCTCATTTAACTCATGGGAGATCCATTCATAGAAGGCCTACTGTGGGGCAGGCACTTAAAATGAAAACAGGAGCAGCAATAACAACCACCCAATGCCGATTTTCCCATCAGTCACTGTTGGCTTGCTGCAACTAACTAATTAAAACCATATTTCAATACAAGTAGCTTTACTAAGTGACCAGAAATGGGCATTTTTCTGGTACACCAACTACTTATTAAATTTAGGACACTATACTTCATTAAAAGCACTTTAGGTCAACATGCAGAAGAAAACTCAAAATAGCATTTCCTCTGTCTCACGTGGCAATCTTTCGCTGTTAATTGTCATTTGGCATGTGTACAGGCCAAAACCAGGTTCACTACCATAAGGCATTGTGGTATGAGTTACCTACTGCTGCATAACAAATTGCCACCTGAAGATGGGGTCTTGCCTACCAGTTCCCAGAGCTGCAAGGCTTGAGGCATCAAACTGGTACTGACTCGTTAAGCACTTGTGCAACAACCATGGCTGTTTCCCTTAAAGATGAGAAGAAAGCCTCTTTCTCCACTCTGGCCAGCGTTAGTCCCTCAGGTCCCAGAACGATGTTGCATATACCAATGTCTAACAGGGATCTTCCTGAGACCATTTCCTTTGTCTTATTCTGGCAGCCCCTCCATCATAGGGTGTGTTGGTTAATTTTATGTGTCAACTTGACTGGCACCATGGGGTGACCAGATATTTGGTCAAATATTATTCTGGTGCTTCTATGAGAGTGTTTTTGATGACATTAACATTTAAATCAGTGGACTTTGAGTAGCAGTGGTCCTCATCTGATCAGTTGAAGGGCTGAATTGGACAAGAAGAGCAGGCTGCCCTGAGCACGAGAAAGTTCTCCAGCCTGCTGGCCCTCACATTGGAATGGCAGCATCAGCTCCCCTGGGTCTCCAGGAGACACAAGGCAGGACACTATGCCATTCTCTCCATCACCCCTGTTTTGGCTCCAGGGCATAAATCCTCTCCCTACTCTTTTGGCCTCAGGTGAGTCAACATACACATCTCTAAAGTTGATTCCATAAATTCCTCTAATATATACATATGTGAATCCTGGGACTACATATAACCTTGTGACGCACATACTTGCACAAAGTCATTGTCCCCATTTTGGACTGCTTTCCTAGGATAGATTCAGAGAAGTGAAATTCTTGGGTCAAAGCTATAAGTTATTTAAGGCTCTTCACTAATACTGGCTAATTCTTTACTGAAATATATCGTTATTAAGCCTCATCAATAATGAATATTCACATTGCCAATTTTTACTATAGTAAATATGGGTGAATATCCTGGTAAATAAATCTCTCCACACACCAGTAGTATTAAATTACAGAATTATACTTTCTTGTAAAAAATAAGTAATATTTAGGGTATTTGTATGGAAGGAGGCGGAGACAGGAGGAAGTGGAAAGCAGGGAAAAACTTAATATTTTAAAACTTCTGATACATATAACAAACTTGTTCTCCAAAACAGTTTATATTCCTACTGTCGTATCAGAAGGTGCTCATTTTCTTATACTCCCAATAATACTTGGTATGATTATTAAAAATAGCACCAGCAGAAAATAACTTAAACAACATGTAGGTTAAAATAGCATCTCTGATGTTTTACCTTTTTCTTGACGTTCAATCTTCCATTCATTCAACTAATAATTATTGAGTACCACCATGGACCAGGCATATTGTTCAGTTCTGAGAAAACAGTTATAACCCCTCCCCTTCCTGAATCATCTCCATTTCTTGGGTCAAAAGAAATTCTTGACATAGACTTTTCCTCTCAAGCATCCAAGTATCTGCAGAATATATTGTACCTCCCCTATTTCTTAATTATTGTACATACAGTTACTCAAATAGGACATTCTAACCACTGTCTGGTCTATTATGGCTAATACTCTACCTAGCATTTCCATCTGGGGTTTTTTTTGTTTGTTTTTTTCCTGATACCTTCTGATTTTTGTTGAGATCAACGCAGAGGGTATGGGCAAGCCAGATGAACAATGCACCTCTGGGAGAAATTGTGAAATAAAATTGAAAGGTTTTATGACATTGTAAAAAGGTGAATTTTGAGCCAGAAAGATCTTAGTTCTTACACTTGCAATGTAACCTTAGGCAGATTACTCCGTTGACTTTTTTATGAATTATGGTTTATATAATGTTTCTTTCTCACTGAATAAAATATTCCAGGAGAGGACTAGCCACCGAGCAGAGCTAAGGATTTGGGGTTTGTTTCCACCATGCTTTGTTACTCGTCTGTCACCTTTCACCAGTCTTATTGCTGGTTTTGCTGCCCCAGTTCTTGCCAGGAGCCCCTCCCTGTTGGCTCTGCAAAGTGTGGATCTCCACGAGAGACGACCAACCACACTTTCTTCTCTAAATGCGCTTTATGTTCTCACCTGTCTTTGCCTTGCTTATGCACAAACCCTGTTCGGACTGGACCCTGTTTTCCGTAGTGACAACTAGTTTTCAGGAAAACTGTGAGCTCTGTACGGGCAGAAAACACATCCTCTGGGTTATGTTTTTTCACACTCGGTGCTTGCCCAGCACAGTGTCTGACACTCTATAAATCCTTAACGATCATCTGTTGAATGACTATTCACCTGAACTTGGGTGTTGAGGGCTCATGTGTGAAATCTTAAGGGTATTTTTTCCCCCTCATTTTAATGTCCTTTTGTTTCACCTGAAGATTTCCTACAGAGCTATCAAGACTGAACTCAAATGCCACCTTCCCAGGCAGGGTTTCCACAGATCCCCGATGGAATACACTACTCACTTCTCGATGTTCTCCGGGCATTTGTCGATTTGCTCTCACCACCTTCTCCTCTGGTAGAGTCTGCTCTCTTATTTGTCTTTGGATTCCTAGGCATCCACATTCTGAAGGAAGTGTTCGATAGCTGTCTGAAATGAACGGACAGGGAGGCTGTGTTGACTCGTTCCTAGGACTTTACATTTCAGTTTGCATAAAGGAGAAGCCAGTTTAAAATGTACTTGAAGGAAAGTGAGTACCAGGCCATGTGCAGTAACTGGGGAGTGCAGAGGATGGGGGCATGGAATAGGTTTTAACTGGCGGCTCCATAGTTCAGAGGTGTATCTCCAGGGGCCAACTCTCCCCTTTCTTTGGCTGCTGCCAGTCTCTCTCTGCCTGTTGCCAGCAGGAAACCCACCAGAGGTGACCCCATATCCCATGCGATTTCACGGGGTAGAGACAATACTGTGTCCTTAGGCACAGACTACTCTCCACTGAGGATGGAATTCCAGGCACCATCGCCGACGCAGGGGCAGATATTCATATTTCTCAAAACACCCTCGGGGCCTCTGCAGAGACAAGTCCACAGACCCTCCTTATGTAACTCATTAGAGGAAATATGTGGGTAACCAGAGCAGTGGCCGGCGGAGGGGTGAATAAGGACCAGCTTTATGTTCAAATGATCTTGAGAGTCTGTCACTTCACCCTTGCAATACCTCATAACTTTGTTAGTAAATTCAATTATCATACTTTTGATTCAACCTCTCAATCCAAATATGGAGGTGTTTTAAAAAAGACTGGACTTTAACTTCCTAAGGCTTTTAGATGTTTAACCTTTTCCTTGTTGGCATTTCTGAGAAATTTTCGTTTATCGTAGATGGACTTAGACCAGTGGTTCTCAGCCTTTCTAATGCCGCGACCCTTTAATACAGTTCCCCATGTTGCGGTGACCCCCAACCATAAAATTATTTTCGTTGCTACTTCATAACTGTAATTTTGCTGCTGTTATGAATCGTAATGTTTTCCGATGGTCTTAGGCGACCCTGCTAGTGGTTCTCAACCTGTGTGTTGTGAACCGCTGCTGTAGAGCAACGAAAATAATTTTATGGTTGGGGGTCACCACAACATGAGGAACTGTATTAAAGGGTTGTGGCATTAGAAAGGTTGAGAACCACTGCCTTAGACCATCACTGTATCTGCAGGCATTTCTTCCCTCTTTCTAGTAATTTCGTATTTTTTAAAAAATATCTTTTATTGATTTCAGAGAGGGAGAGGGATAGAAACATCAATGATGAGGGAGAATCACTGATTGGCTGCCTCCTGCATGCCCTCTTCACTGGGGATCAAGCCTGCAAACCAGGCATATGCCCTTGACTGGAATCGAACCTGGGACCCTTCAGTCCGCAGGCCGACGCTCTATCCACCGGGCCAAACCAGCCAGGGCTCAACTCCGTATTTTTTTTTTTTTAATATGTTTTTATTGATTTCAGAGAGAGAAAGGGAGACAGAGAGAAGGACAGAAACATCAATGATGAGAAAGAATCATTGATCGGCTGCCTTCTGCACGCCCCCTACTGGGGATTGTGAGTGAAACCTGGGTATGTGTCCTGATTAGGAATCCAACCCTGACCTCCTGGTTCATAGGTTGATGCTCAACCACTGAGCCACACCAGCAGGATTTAACTCCGTATTTTATACTGGAATGCCCATTTTCCATCAGTCAACTTTGAAACACTGGACAAAACTAAGTTCAAGTGCTGGTGGAGTAATTTCCCCAGGGATCACTCCCAGGAGGTCGTGGTGATAGAAGGTGAACAGTTCCTGATTTCCACAGCCCCCTACACTCCTCCTTCACCGTGGGGATGAAAAGATTGAAAGTAAACAGTAAAAAGGAAGGATTTTGTCTTGGGGAAAAATTTCTTTCTTAATATTTCTAGTTTGACTGGGAGAAAGGAGTGAATGTTGTTTTTAGACATCAAGTCGCATGGTGTTTGGTGTTTTCTACCAGCTATCCATCCACTTGTGGAAACAACAGATGCAGGTAAGAAAAAGAGACTGATCACTTAATTTTTTAAAATAAAATTGATGAGACAGCAAATGATATTCAATCCTATTAAGGAGACAAAGCACAGACCTTAAAAAGAAAAGAAATCCTTTCCTTCCTTGCATTGGGATTGTGTGTTATGGTTCCACAATTCAGGGAGATTGGAAATTATAGAACATCTGCAATGAAATTGGTTTTCTGTGGAAAACTGATGAATCACTTACCGCCAATGACTAGAAAGAAAAGCACTTGTTTATACCCTTATGTAATGAATTTTTATGAGGTGAAGTTCGCTGTTTATAAAAAATACACTTTAAGCTGCTCGAGATGTAAAATAATAGAATTCAGAATTCAGAGCCATGCATTACTGCAAAGACAGTCACTAGCAGAATATTATCTGCTTACAAAACACCAAAACAGGGCTATTACTTCTATAATGGAATTAAAAAAAAATCTCATCTACCCAGTTGGATTCTAGAGGAAAAAGTATTTAAAGGGACATAGCTGAAATTGACAGCTCCAAAATTGCATGTATTTTCAAAGAAAAGTTATTAATTCTCTTATTGTGCTCCTGAATTCCAACTGTGTTTTCCCTCAAAGCAAGAACGCCACAGAACGTTTTAAATTAAAAACGGCACTCTAAGATACACTGCAAACTGGGGCTGCTGGCCTCGCTACACTGTTACAGAAATGCATGGGGACGTGTTCCCACAATTCCACTGGCTGCTCTGCTCATTTATTTGGGAGGCCTTCCTAATCAAACCCCAAACCCTCTTGTCTTTTTTTTTTTAAGGTAATCACCCTTCTTTAAAAAAAAAAAAAAAAAAATGGAGATAGACCCAGCTGGCATGGCTCAGTGGTTGAGCGTCAACCTATGAACCAGGTCATGGTTCGATTCCAGGTCAGGGCACATGCCTGGGTTGTGGGCTTGATCCCCAGTAGGGGTCGTGCAGAAGGCAGCCAATCAATGATTCTCTCTCATCATTGATGTTTCTATCTCTTGTTCCCTCTCACTTCCCCTCTGAAATCAATAAAAATATATATTTAAAAAAAGTGGAGATAGAAACATTGAGGAGAGCGAAACATCAACATCGATCAGCTACCTCCTGCATGCCCCCTACTGGGGACCCAGCCCACAACCCAGGCATGTGCCCTGACCAGGAATCGAACTGGTGACCTCTTGGTGCATGGGTCGATGCTCAACCACTGAGCAACACTGGCAGGGCCCTCTTGTCATCTTCAAACATTGTGGCAGTTACTGTTTTTGGCTGTAGGGACCCACACACACACACACAGCTTCAGTCTATTTTGCAAGACAGTCGTCTAGTTGAGACTAAGGCATATTCTAGTAGGTTTGAGATGTGGCATTAAGAAATAATGCATGCAATATTGGATAGGGGTTTTCGCTCTAAAAGAATTTATTTGCCCTTTGCATTTGGTCTGGAACTAAGCCTTTTTAAAGCAATTAAGCATAGTGTGTTATTTTATAATTTTTGTTGACTACAAGGGAATTCTTACAGATTGGTGTGGAATTTAAAGAATAGAGGCTTTCAGGAGAGGATGCTCACCATTTCTGAACATGAAGTGAGATGTGTTTAGCAGGAACCCCTCCTGGACACCTCTCAGAACAGTAAAGCCTCTGGCTCCACAAATGCAGATTTATGACTATTTAGATAAAGTCTCAGCTGAAGTTCAAGTTTGCATTATGTCTTATTGGCAACTGAACCATAAAAATACTCAGAAATGTCAGCATTTTTGTGTCCACATCTGGAAGGCATACAAAATCCCGGTTAGGCCCTGTGTCTTGACTCTTAGTTGAGGAAATATTGTCATCTTATAGGCTTAGGCAAATTGATAATATAACGTATTCATGTCGATTGTTTTGCTCTGGTGTACCAGTTCTAGATATTTTAAGGTAACCAAACCACATTTACAAACACTGTACATTTACTTACGCATACAAGTACTTCTGGAAGAGGGAGTGGGGACTTTCTACCTTTTTGTTGCCTAAACACTTCTAAGTGGTTAAAAAAAGTTCTATACTATATGGAGTCAGACTTAGTATCTAACTTAAAATGTATGAAATAATTCAGACTTTTTCAACAGCTGTGGGTGGCCATAAAGGCAGGCTCTATTTATGATAGCACACAAATAGGAACACTGGGGTTTACAGGGCCTCCTATGTCCTAAATTCACATTTGTAAGAGACGGCTTCCTAGCTATGCAGATGTTTTCTCCTTGGATTTAACTGAAATAACATTGGCCATCAGATTTTAAAGAAATAACTTGTTTTGATGTAATTAAAAAGTATGACATGCTTATTGTAGAAAATTGGGAAATACAGGAGGGACTTATATTTTGTCTACCTGCCCATCACCCATCATTCCTGAACCAGCACCTCAGTGCCCGTGGTGACCTGCCTCCCCTCCTACTTCAGGATCACGTGGTTTACGTGAGGGCTGTCACCCCCGTTGCATAATGGGAGGGATTTTCCATCCTGGGGTCGGAGTACGAACACAATCCCATGCTGGCCCATTGCAGTGATCTCCCTGCTTTGCTGAGTGGCCAGGCAAGGAGCTCTCATTCCAGTGGGGCCAGGGAGTTCGCAGGACATAAGTCTTCAGCTTTTGGGGGCCTCCACTCTGCCTGAGAACAGAGCCCACTGAACCCCTTAAAAACTGGCTTCAGAGAAAAGCTTACAGTTACAAGTGGGCTACCAGATCAGAAGGTTTAAAACAACAGGGTCTGGCCGGCTGGCATGCCTCAGGTGGTTGAACGTCACCCTATGAGCCAGGAGGCCATGGTTCAATTCCTGGTCAGGGCACATACCCAGGCTGAATCCCCAGGTGGGGACGTGCAGGAGGCAGCCCATCAGTGATTCTCTCTCATCACTGATGTTTCTATCTCTCTCTCTCCCTTCCTCTCTAAAATCAATAAAAATATATTAAACAAACAAACAAAAAACCCCAAACACCACGGTCTTATCACTGTCAGATTATGTTATAACACCATCTCTGGAAATAAAGGCACACTCATCCCAGTCTCCAAAACTTTTTATTTTTAGAGTCTAACCGTGTTCTAGGAAGTACAAAGTGAAGGAGCATTGTTCGTAGGCATCGGCCAAAAACTGCCCATTACTCCTGACATTAAACACTGAATGCAATCATTAAAGAAAATAACACATTAGCATTTACAGAATATACTTAGAAACCCATGGATCCCAGTGATTCGATTTTAGTCAGGTCTGGCAAGGAACAGAACACAGTGGCTGAGAAGCACATGTTCTCATAAAAGACACCTAAATGGTATGCTCAGGGTGACTAATCCTAAGCATTTCAACACAATACAGTTTTCTGCAGCGACAACGATTTTTAGTTTCTAAAGAGCATTCACTTCCGACACCTCGATTCCTGACTTCAGTGGCTGCACACTGTGTACCTCTGTGCCACACTTAGGGCAGGTGAAGAACATGTCAAACAGGAAGCTGCTCTTCACGCAGTAATAACAGAAGACGTGCTCACAGCCGATCGTGTGGGGCATGGTGGGCCACTCCCCGCACAGAGAACACTGCTTGCCGCTGCTGGCCAAGGAGCTGTCACTGTTAGGAGCACCGGTGAGAGGGATGCACCACGAAGATAACTTGGCCTTCAGCTTTTGGGTGTTGATGAGCGGTAAGAGAAAAATGAGAAACTCGGCAAAGCCGTGCCAGAGGAGCTCCCTGTTCATGTACTCGAAGCCAACCTCACGCACGTGCTGGGGCTTGCAGAACACTGAGCGAATGCCTAGCAGGCGTTCTGTCAAAGTTGCAAATTTGCCCTTTTGGAGGAAAATCAAGAAGTTAATCAGGCCCCCTAATTGCACAAGGCCCACCACAAAGTTCAGACACTGTTTGGCTTTCCCAAATGAGGCTAAGTGATGGTTTCGAAAAAGATCGTAGCAGCGTTCTTCTAACCACTTCCCGCCGATCGTGCAGGCAGCGTACCAGAGCTTCTGGTTCTTACTCGGGGGCTGGTATCTCAGGGTCGTGGAGAAATCGTTTTTGTACTGAATATTTAAAACTGACTGGCCCACAGTGGCGTTTTTGGAGTAAACGGTGAATCGCCACAAGAAGAGCCACAGGAGGGCTTTCAGCTCAGGCTCAAAGCGGGCCAGCAGCCCCGGCTGAAACCCATGGAAGCACTGAGTGACCTGGGACCAAACCAGCTGCTCCAGGGCCTTGTTCAGTTCAAGTGCATCCAACTGACTGATTCTCAGCACCCTGTGTGTGCTCTGTGCTTTCTCTTCTCTGGAAGCCATGCCTTCTCCAAGGAGCTCTAGGAGAAAGTACGATTAGGAAACATCATCAGACACAGACAACCTGGTACCATCTCCGCAACCAATGCTCGGGAGACCGGGATACACAGGAAGGACACACCGGGGCATCGTGTCCAAACAGCACACTGAGCCGTCACCTCTTCCTGAGAACTCGTTTCTCCTGCTCCTCGCATGTCCTCCTCCCTCCTTTCTTTCCTGTTTGTTTTTTCTTTTCGTTTTTGGCCCTCCACACCAAGGGAACAACAGGTTTTAGCAATAATAGCTAAATAATAGGCCGCATAATAGCATGGCTAGTGGAGAAATATACGCACTTAATAAATACAATGAATTATGTGGAACACTGTAATGAATAGTTAAGTCATGGCCTCAGTTTAATGCCCAGCACTTCTACTGGTTTATTTTTATTTTTAAAATATCTTTATTCTTGAACGTATTACATACGTCCCCCTTTTCCACCTCATTGACCCCATCTAACCCGTCCCACCCTTTACCACCCTATTGTCTGTGTCCATAGGTTATGCATATATGCATACAAGTTCATTGGTTCATCTTCTCGTCCCCTCTCCCCACCCCTTCCCTCTGAGGTTCAACAGTCTGTTCCGTGCTTCTATGTCTCTGGATCTATTTTGTTCAACAGTTTATTTTGTTCATTAGCTTCCACATATGAGTGAGATCATGTGATACTTGTCTTTCTCTGACTTATTTCACTTAGCACAATACTCTCCTGGTCCCTCCATGCTGCCTCAAAGGGTAAGAGATTCTTCTTTTTTACTGCTGCATAGTATTCTGTGGTATAAATGTACCACAGCTTCTTAATTCACTCAATTACTGATGGGCACTTGGGCTGTTTCCATATTTTAGCTATTGTAAATTGAGCTGCTATGAACCTAGGGATGCATACATTCTTTCTGATTGGTATTTCTGGTTTCTTAGGACATATTCCTAGAAGTGGGATCCCTGGGTCAAATGGCAGTTCCATATTTAATTTTTTGAGGAAACTCCATACTGTTTTCCATAATGGCTGCACCAGTCTACATTCCCACCAGCAGTGTACTAGGGTTCCCTTTTCTCCACATCCTTACCAGCACTTGTCATTTGTTGATTTGTAGTAAGTTTTCATTATTCTATCACACGATTGCAGAAAATAAATACTAGCACAAAGCAACATGAATGCAGAAATCTCATTATTAAGATGCATCATACACTTTTGGGGAAAAGAGAACTATTATGCAAAAAGTTATTCTAAGATCAGTTCACAAATTCCATTACTTTATGACTTTTACTAAAAGATGTTAAATATAATTTGTTAGAAGTCAAAAGGACTGCAAAATACATCCCAAAATAAAGTTGTATGTCTTAAAACTGGAATATCTTTACAAACAGAGAATTTTTCAGGAGGAAGACTTTGCGTTACCCATGAATCCCAGATAACTGAGGGGCAGGAAGCCCAATACAGGAAACAAACGTGACTACTAAATAACAGGTTGTTTAGTGCTCTTTTCCTCTGAACCCAGATATAATATGACAGGAATGCTTCTCACATGCCGGGTGCCTCACCGGTTCCCCCTTCCTGGAGCTCCGTTAAGACTTCTAAACTGATAGCAGTGGGGATTTTGGCTGCAAGTTCTGTGAAATCCTTGCCTCATGCTGGTCAGGAGCTGCAGCAGAGAAAGGAGGAGGTTAGAACAGTTTTCTCTGCTCCCTATACAAATCTAATTAATCCCCAAGGCCTATTCTTTGTCCAAAACATTTTTCAGGTCCATCCCTTACTCTATCCCTAAATTGCGCTGCTCTTGTCTCCCCTGGATTACATCCAATGCATGTATCTCCCTTCTGACTCCTTTGGTGCATTCCCACACCATGATCCTCCAAACAAGCCTCCTTCAGCTTCTTGCCTTCCTAATGCTTTGACCTCTAGTATAAATGCCCCCTCTCTGCTCACGTGGGGACATTTTATTACCTGTTCCCTTCACTGGGATCAGTACGTTCCCATTCTTTAACTCATCCGAAGTTCTCAAGTACTGAGTGAGGCATCACTTCCTCCCGACTGGCCCAGCTTGGGTGGGCTGCCCCCTCTCGCTCTCCTTCCTCTGTCTGTACTGGACATACACTACTTTGGAAGGTTGATTTCCTCCACTAGAAGAGAAGGCCCATGGCAAAGATCATCCGAGTCTTATCACAGTTGAATCTTAGCAACTAGTTCAGTGCCTGGCATGCAGGATGCATCCTATAAAACTAGATAAATGGATCAATGGGCAGAAAAATGTCTGGGATGGTGAAGGGTAGAAAATACAAATTTCCAACCCTTAAAACTGTTTCAAATGCCCATATCCAGATTGCTGCTGATTACTTATTTCAACATGGGTTTGTTGTGCACCTTCTACTTAGCAGTTAATGTGTGGGAGCTAGTGAAAGAAGGGCAGACAGACTCAAACAGACAATTACAAGAAGCCATGGTAAGTGATGTGCGATGGGAATTATGCTCATGAGCAGAAAAGGCTTCATGGAGGGACAACACCTCTGCACCTGAAGGGGAGCGATGTCAGGCTGGTAAAGGAAGGTAAGCGCACGAGTCCAGGCTGAGGGAAGAGCAGGTGACAAGGACTAAAGGTCCAAGTACAAAAAATAAGGTTGGGAAGAAAAGCATGAGACTCATGCTTAAGGCCCTCGTTTATCGAGATGGTAATGGGGAGCCATGGAATGGTTGTAAGAAAAGAATAAAATTTGCGTTTACACAGCTTGTTCTGGCTACACTGAGAATGGCGTTGGGGCCGAAAGACCAGTTGACTGTTAAAACGATCTGGTGAGAAACTAATGGTCTAAATTGGAAAGGTATCAGTGGGGATGGAGAGAGACAGGTGCCTCTGAAAGCTCGGAAGTGGTAGAATTGACAAGATTTCGTGAGAAATAAGCCAAGAATCACTGACTTGAGTAACTGAGTGGATCAAACCAATTCTCTGAAATGGGAGACACACACAGAGATGTTGGTTAAAGGGAAAGATAATACACACATGTAGTCTTGGAGATCTGAGGCCACTATGAGACAGCCAAGTGGAAAAGGTCAGGAGGCAATCATAAGGACTGGAAGAAAAAACCTGGGCGGGGACATTGAGCATGGGGACACTCTAATTGGATTAATCCTATCTAATAAAAGAGTAATATGCAAACTGACCGTCACTTCAACACACAAGATGGCCACCCCATGTGGTCAAAGATGGTTGCCCCCATGTGGACACAAGGCCGCCATAAGATGGCCGGCAGGGAAGGGCAGTTGGGGGCGATCAGGCCAGCAGGGGAGGGCAGTTAGGGGTGACCGGGCCCTCAGGGGAGGGCAGTTGCGGGGAACCAGGCTAACAGGGGAGGGCAGTTGGGGGCAACCAGGCCAGCAGGGAGGGCAGTTGGGAGGGATCAGGCCTGCAAAGGAAGGCAGTTGGGGGTGATCAGGCCTGCAGATGAGGGCAGTTAGGGGTGACCGGGCCGGCAGAGGAGGGCAGTTGGGGGGAACCAGGTCTGCAGGGAAGGATAGTTGGGGGGGGAGGGGGGGACTCAGGCCTGCAGTGGAGGGCAGTTGGGGGGGGTACCAGGCCTGCAGGGGAGGGCAGTTGGGGGGAACCAGGCCTGCAGGGGAGGGCAGTTGGGGGGGACCAGGCCAGCAGGGGAGGGCAGTTGGGAGGGACCAGGCCTGCAAGGGAGGGCAGTTAGGGGTGACCAGGCCGGCAGAGGAGGGCAGTTGGGGGGAACCAGGTCTGCAGGGAAGGACAGTTGCGGGGGGGGGGGGGGCAGGCCTGCAGGGGAGGGCAGTTGGGGGGGACCAGGCCGGCAGGGGAGGGCAGTTAGGGGCAAATGGGCCGGCAGGGGAGCAGTTAGGCATTGATCAGGCCGGCAGGGGAGTGGTTAGGGGCAATCAGGCAGGCAGGCAGGCAGGCAGGCGAGTGGTTGGGAGCCAGCCGTCCTGGATTGTGAGAGGGATATCTGACTGCCCGTTTAGGCCTGATCCCACCTAAACAGGCAGTCGGACATCCATTGAGGGGTCCCAGATTGGAGAGGGTGAAAGTTGGGCTGAGGGACACAGCCCCCCTCCCCCCCACCATGCACGAATCTCGTGCACCAGGCCTCTAGTCTATTATAATTCTAGTTAAATGCTCAAACCAGGAAGGCGGTGATTTATACAAGACAAATAGAGCTTGACCATTTATAACACATTTAATGTTCTCTGTAACAATGTAATATGTTCATAGTTTTCCTATTTCAGCGACTGTGGCAGCTCACTGGTTATGTTCATTGATACCACGTATCTTTGGGCTTTCCATCTTCCTATGCCGTGCTCTTCCACATCGCAGCCCTGGAGGCTCTGTTCTAGTCTAGTGGTTCTCAAATTTGAGGGCTTGTGAGAATCACTAGGAGGACTTGTTAGATTGTGGCACCTCAGTTATTTGCATTTCTAACAAGTTCCCTGGAGATGCTGAGAATTATGGGCTAGTCCATTTCAAAGCACAATTCATAACCCTTTGGTATATCTATCACCCACACAGCTCAATGCTGCGTGCCAGCTGCCCACGCATTCCTGGTTCATCCTGGGTTCCTTCTCCTCCCTGTATCCAGAGAAGCTGTTCAATTGCACTGACTCAGGCGCTCCCTTCCTTCTATTGTGTCAGGGATGGCACAAATCCACGAGCATCAATGCATCCTCGCCCTCCCTGCAAGGTGCATGGGGTGCAGAGATAAAGACTTGCCCTGGCTCACCGAAGGACCCCAACCAATTTCTGCCCGGACACAGCGAGTGAATGGACAACTAGGCAACAACAGAGGGAGATAGTACCACAGGCAAAACACAGAATTTCAAAGACAGGAAAGTAACTTTAAAGTTCACACACAAAAATTACCAATGAGTAAGATTATTTTTCTCACTTTTTTATAGTTTAAAAATTTTCTGGAATCAACTTATATCATTTATGTAACTAAAAACACACACACAAAAACATTATTTTAAAAACCTCATAAGCAAACCCAAATCTACAAAACTATTTCCCCACACTAATCCTATCACCTCTTTTTTTAGCTCATATCACCCCTGGGATAAAGTACAAACTTCTCAGACCCAACCTGGCCCAATTCTGTCTCCACCCCTGCAATCGTGTGACCATCATCCCCAGTGGAGCCGCGAAGGAGCACCATCCTGCAGTCCCACCTCTGTCGTTTCTCAAGCACCTAACACTTTCCTTCCCTATCAACTGCCCCAATGCCCTCAACTATCTCCCTTCACATTCCAGCTCTATTTCAAAATTCTCTAAAAAATTCATAACTATCCCCAACTCCCATTGTCACCATTTCTTAACTGTGACAGCCGCTGTCTGTGACACCCACTGGAGCCCTCAACCACTTGTACTGTGATTTCAGTCATGTGAACACACCTTCTGCTAACTTGACTATAAACTAGTTAAGGGAAGAGCCTTATTTTATACTTATTTCCCCAAGCTCCTACCACTTACACAGTGACTTGATACGTAGCTCAGTTTCTGTCATGTAAAACTCTGCAATCATTGGTGGTACGTGGGGGTATGGTATGTGTAACACAGTGTCTACAATACAGCTTCCACACCCTGTGGTCAGCAAGATAAGGGAAGCTCTCTGATTGTCAAAGTGCTCTTGAAACGCTCTGACCTTACTGCACATCAACATTAGGTCCAACACTACCAGTTCCCTCCCTTCATCCCACCCCCATGTTTAACTGGAAGGATTGCTTTTTCCCCCCAGATGAGTATCAGATGAAATATGTAGCTAGCGTTGGAGGCCAGCTGTGCCCATTTATGCATTTTTAAATACTGGAATCACAATCAGTTTCGACTGGAATCACAATCAGTTTCGGATTGTGGCTGATGACTATCTTATTATCTTACAGAATTTAACACAAAGATGGGCTCATAGTAGCTGCTCAATAAACGTGTTGAACGAATGCATAGTGGAAGGAGTGAACTGAAGAGGAGGGAAGTGATCGTTTCCTCGGGTTCCTTGTGTTTAGTGAAAAACTGGACAGAGGGAGTGGCTTCTCAGGAGTCTTTTATTTCAAACCCCTTCTTCTGGAGGAATCATACTTAAGAACATTTCGTAAAAACAGAAAAATTTGACAGCTGCCAGAAAAGGAGACTTATCACACTACCCAACATTTAACAGTTCTTATTATCAAAAACTTCTTTCTTATTCCTCCTGTTACAGTCTAACATTGTTTTCCCTTTTTCTCCCCAGGCCTGGCCTCAGTGAAGATTAAGAACAGCTGGGCCCAATCTCCTCTCTCCATCCAACTCGACTTGCCATGGACCAGCAGACTAATATTAAACTGCTCTTCACATTTTTGAGTCAAAAGTCCCCAACTCTTCTGGTAAACCATACTTTCCTGTCCCTGGTCCATGGATGGCTACTGGCCTGTCCAGGTCTATTTACGTTCAAGAATTTAAGTAAGCATTAACAATACCCAGATTATTGGTTCTTGCAGGTTACTATCCAGGGGTGGGCAAACTTTTTGACTCGAGGGCCACAATGGGTTCTTAAACTGGACCGGAGGGCCGGAACAAAAGCATGGATGGAGTGTTTGTGTGAACTAATATAAATTCAAAGTAAAGGAGCGGAGGGGAGAGCAAGAGAACCGGATAGAACAGCTGGATTCGGCCCAGCCGTAGTTTGCCCACGGCTGATAGTCTCTCACAAGTAGGCTCAAACTTGAATAGTTAAAAGAACAAACAAAAACAAGCTAATTGTTATTTTCAAAGTTGGGGTCATTTTGAATGGAAACAAACACCATAGTATTTCATTCAAAGTTATTTTTCCAGAATTCCCCCAAACAGGCAATGCTTTTCCTTATTTTGCCATGGAATCTCATTCCTTTAATGCATAATCCTATCACCTCCTTCCTCCCCACTCCCCAAATTATACTAACTTAAGAATATAAAATGCTAATGCAGGGGAAAACATTTATGACCAAGCAAAAAGACTTATAAAAAAATTAAAAGTATAATTGGCACTAAGTAATATTAGTGTTTAGTGAAGGATAGGGTATGTGAAAACGATGCTTAAGGCAAAATCAAGACCAGATAAAAAGTACAGCAACTACTAGGGTTAGGCGTGATTAACTTGTCACATAAATATGTTTAAGACAAAATAATCTAGCACTAAAAACTATCAAGAAGGTCTCCTGCTGACATTTTATCACTAGACATGTCACACTGATTTTCTTTCACAGAAAAAAACCCTGAAATTCATTTACTAAGAGCAGCGATATATAACCTTATCCCTTAAATAACTCAGGCTTTCCTTTTACGCTTTTCATTCTCTAAAATAAAACTCTGCCATCTATATCACATTCTAAAACCAACACAAACGATTCTATCTCACTAAAGAGGGAAGAATGTTTCAGGATGTATTTCAGAGCTTTTATTGAGTTGAGTACAAATTATGAATGAATATATTTTATTTAAAACCATGTTATTGACAGAAATCTATCAATAATAATGTGGGTATTGTCAAGGGCCTGTCAATATTAATGTAATTATGATTAAGGGGATGACATGGATTTTTAGCTATAATACCTAGTAACATCTCCTACATTGCTGCTATCAATACACACACACTATTATTGACCTGCTCCAAGACTCAGTGCTAGATGTATTACCATTAGGCATATTTGTCAATGCATGCTGCCTACAAAACTACACTGAAATTTACAGTCCTGTAAACTCTGTCAGCAGAAACACGTGACTCCCAAGAAATCTCTCAGGTATCAAACCCATCCATTGCCCTCCCCGCCCCAGGCTAACCTTTTCCGGATCCACAATAGTCACCTAATGTTCAATCTAATGCTCAAGATGATAATGTTGCTGCCACACTCTCCTAAGGGTTCTAGCAATCAAAATGAATGAATGCGAATATTCATTTTTTTTCCTTTTTGGGTTTAAAAAAATTTTAAACTAACATTTTGCATTATGAGTTTACGTGAATGAAGTTCTTAAATGGAGATTTTTAAGCTTTGAACTTCCTCCCTAGTATTTCCTTTGTGTGGTCAGATAGATTTACTGTACATTGCATTGAAATCAATACTAATAAATGGGACGTGCATCAAAGAGGGATTTAACAGGACACCGATTCCCAGAACACATTTCAAACACGAGCAGGAGAGAAAAAGCTATGGCCGAGGCCATTAGAACACCGTGACCCCTGACACTGTGAACAGGCCTAGAAGTCACCGTCAGAAAGTTCAAATCCCACTGTGGCCACAGACTTGCTAAGTGACTTGTCACTACTCTTTTGTGGCTCTTTCATCAAGTACAAGCCACGTTTCAGTAGTTTACAGATATCCCAACTGTGCTGCTTTGGATGCAGACAACACGTGAAGGATTGGAAACATTCTGTTATGGACACCAGTCCTCCAGATCACTTTTAACTGAAAGGCAATCCTCAACGAAATCCAAATAAGAAAAACTTTTGGGGGGTGGTAATGGGTACACAACAAAATGTTTTTAGAATACATTTGAAGGAAAACTTCAAAGTATTATAAATTTCTCAAACAAATGGACATTGATAAGTGCTTCTTTCTTTATTTGGAGAGAAGGTATTCAACGCAAATACTACAGTCTTCAAGACGATCATCAGTGTTACAGAGCTGAGCACCTTACCTATTTCATTTATGGTATATTTACGCAAGTATCTAAAACTAACACAAAATACTTTTTTAAACCTTAAAACAATCCCCAATACCTTGAGGCCAGCTTCACAAAGATATTTTTTAAGAGAAGAGCATGGCACTCATAATCTTTTCTTCAGAACGTTGATGCTTCTGAGTCCTGAAGAGAGAAAGCACAGTATGAAAACAGAGGACAGATGTTTGAGTGAATAAGGGGGATTCTAACCAGCTCTACCGTCAAGCCCAGGTCCACCCTCAGGCTGTGTGACCCTGGACAAGTCATTATACCACACGACACTTTTCAGCAGTTAAAAAGGTCAGCAACTATAGAAATTTCACCTACCTAGAATCCTTATGGGAACTAAACCGTGGGAGAGGAAGAAAAAGAATAAAAGAACAGTCCTTTCCAACTGCAGAAATGGTAATGTTGAACACGAGTCTGGAAAAGGCTAGCGTGAGTGGAGAAATCAGAACAGAAGACGCGAGACAGAGAAACAATTCTCCCTCGTGGAAGAAAGAGCAAAACAAAATTCCACCGGCTCATGAGTTTACAGCTGCAGCAAACATGCACCACGGACCAGTGACTGAGGCTGGTAATGACTACAGTAGCTAAGTGCGCTTTGCAAAATTAAGTAGCAAGTCATTTAATCTTTACACTGCGATGAAAGAGCTTCTTTCAGTATTTCGGTTTTAAAACAAGGAAACGGGGGCACAGAGGTATTAGGTGACCAGTGTGAAATCACACAGCTAGAAATAACTCAGCCACATTCTGAACCAACGTACGACACTGACAAGTGGTGATGGGCTTGGAAAACATTAACAGCCAAAAAGGTGAACATGGGCACTTCAGGATGGCGCCACTAGGCATGCAGATGGGGCTGTTTGAAGAGGCTGAGGGCTCAGAGATCAAGAACACAGGCACCAACTATAGGGGAAACGCCAACCCACGGATGAGCCCGCGTGCCTCGTGGAACACGAAGCAACCAGGTGTTGACGCATCTGTGCGTGCAGAACAGGGCTCTAGGACCTAACGGCCTAAGGAGAGATTTCGAAACGACATAAAATTTTTGGAATACACATTCCATTGCACATTTTACGGCACTGGAGAGAATGTGAGACTATCCACGCGGGAACAGAGATATTTGCAATGTAACAGGAGCACATAGGTTTTTCTTTACATGCTTTATCTCACTGAATTTTCATAAAAGTAAAGATCATCATTCCATTTTACAAAGACCAGAATTAAGCCTTGAGGAGATTAACTCACCTGTACAAGGCCAAGCTGGCAATTAGTAAATTTCTGGTAAAACTAGAGAAAGTACGGAACACACAAAAGGAAGTGAGTGGTAGGGATAGTGGGTAAGCTTGGGTCAAATTCAACACCACAGAACTCAAAGCACAATTTCTTCTCTCAAGACCAGACTGCCAGTCACTCTCAGGTCTGTGGATGGGGAGAGAAACGACAGAACCTGGTCGAGTTACCCATGTTGCCTGGGGTGCGTGCCATCCACAATCCCTCTCTCTACTCCTACACACATGGTCCGAGAACTTCAAAGAGACTCACTGTACATCTGCACAAAAATGAGGCGTGAACATTCACTCAGTGACTGTGAACACACACTATATACCCAAAGCAGAGGCAAGGCCAACTCACCTAACACTGGGAGGGAATGGTTATGCATAACCAAAACAGACTGACTCTAGAGCTCTTGGTTTTTATGTTTTAACAGTAAGAAGAAAAAAGAGACACATGGATGAAATTTATCTCACCTTACTGACAGGCAGGTAAGAAGGGGGCGCTCTGATAAAAAGAAAACCTACTAAATAGAATAAAAACATAGAAACGGGCAGCTGGCTGTGTAGATGGGAAAGGCTGGAAGAAGTGGTCAACAGCCCACAATGGGAAGGACAGGATGCCATTGGCTCCTCTCCTGGCCTCCAGCTCCTGTAGAAATCAGGGCTCTGGCATTTGAGCACCAAGATTACATGCCCAGGGCAAAAGGAGCAGTCAGGGCTTCCCTCCCGAGCTTTCTTCCAGTCTGAGGGAACCGAAGAGGAACGTGGGATGTTTGGAAACTGCTGTCCCTTCACAGGAAAGCGATAAAGGGAACATCCAATTTGCTTCTAGGCTGCCCAGCCCAGATAATCAAAAGGGAGCCAGTGATTCAGAGCAGAACTTCTGTCCAGAAACAAAGATTGTGCATATGGCATACATGTCCCTATGCTACAGTAACCTGCACACTGTGGGGTACACGAAGGAAAGAAACTTTAAAATCATGTGATGCTGTGAGAAAAAGGTGAAGCTAGGACTAAGAACTTTACTAGCAATGTGAGGCTTTGTGAGACTGCTAACATCTGTATGCTGGATAAGGCTGCTAACATCTGTAAGGTTCAGCCACCAAGCACGTCAAATGGAAAGTACCTGCTTTCCTGCTGCAAAGATGATTACAAGCTTCGAATATAAGTAAAAATTTTATGGCTAACATAAAAGGGTAGGGGGAAGAAAGAAAAATAAAGAATTGTGATTCTGATCATAAAGAAAGAATTAAACTTGTAATCTGTATTTATGAAACAAATGAGATTGAATATGGACATGTTGATGCTTTTAGTAATGAATTAACTGTGAACATGTATCTTTTATTAAAAAAAACCTAATATATAAATGCACATTGAATACAAATGAATACTATCCTGAGAAACAGAATTTAAATGCTAGAAGGGAACACAGGTCTTCTAGGCTAAGATATGAATTTTATTTTCTTAACAGAAACCCTGTTTTTCGAGCAAAATATATAAAATAGCTGGAGGGTCTGCTTGCTTTGTCTCTCCCCAGAAAGCTCCAAGCAATTTCTACAGTTCTCCTGTGAAAGTTATAAAACCACAGGTGGAGTGTTACCCCTAATTCCTAAAAATGGGGAGAATAAGGCCAAGAGGTAGAGCAGGTCATAAGAAAATCAGTCAGGTCTGGAACTCAATTTTCTTGACTTAGTGTAGCATTCTCTTTACTACCTCGTGTTACTTCTATCCACCCCCCCAGAAAAATAAACAGTAGAAATTATTTTTTTTGACTCTTCTTTCAAATCTGCTTCTGTCTCAAGCACATACAACTTCAATTTTTCTAGATACAGTAATTGATAATATGGGTGAGATCAGAGAGAATATAAAGTGAAAAGAGAAAAATGCAAAGTCGGCCATCCCAAGTTTATTCTGTTCAGGTTTAACTAAAGGTAAACACATTAGGGGAAGGTGACTAGACTACAAACAGTGGTGTGGATGGAGCCTCAGTCTCCCCATAATTGCTTTTATTTTTATTTATTGTTTAAAAAATATTTGTATTGATTTCAGAGAGGAAGGGAGAGAGAGAGAGAGAGACAAACATCAATGATGAGAGAGAATCAATGATCAGCTGCCTCCTGCATGCCCCACACTGGGGATGGAGGCCATAACCCGGGCATGTGCCCTGACCTGGAATCGAACCCGGAAGGCCTAGTTCATAGGTCGATGCTCAACCACTGAGCCACGCTTTCCGGGCTGGTTTTAAATTATGGTAAAAAACATATTTCCAAGGCCATCATGGAATACTAGCTAGGGCATGTTAGACCTGAACGTTCAATAATTAGTCTTATTCTGCAAAAAAACCCACACCACTTTCATTCACAAAACGTTGTATTTTTGGAAAATGGAACCTAAAAAACTGAACAAACAATAACTTTTAACTTCAGGCTCTAGACGAAAAATGCTAACGATGCTCATATTTCTTAATCAGAAGTCAATATTAAATATAACAAACTCATCGCAAGTAATTCTATTGGAAAATTCTCAGTAACTCTTCCTCCACAAGAAAATTAAAACGGCTTTACAGGCTTTAAAAAATGTTGGAAACTTCAGCCCAGTCTTTTTTCTTTTTCGGTAGCAAATGCAACACTTTGCAGGAACCATCTGAGAAGTGAAGTGTGGACGCCCTAACCCATAGCCCGTTCTCAGGGGACGGCACCTCGCAGCTCCGCCGGGTGCGGGGCAGAGGTTCAGAAGGCGGTCTGAAGTCACTGCGCGGAGTGCACGCTCCGCGCTCAGGCTGGCTGTCTTTCTCCCTCCTAATGGTGCGATCCTAAGCCTGATTTTCGGAGTTCAGGTTTGCTTCTTGTCTTTCCCCAAATCACACTCTGATGTGCCTCCTCCAGGAAGCCAGTGACCTGGGCACTCAAGCCAAGGGCGACAAGGACAAGGCGGGGAAACTGACGCCCTCGGGCTGCCCCGCTGACCTCGGGCTACACTGCGGCTCCTCGGCGGACACTGACCTTAGGAGTCGGCGACACGCCCCGCTCCACCGAACTTTCTCTGAAACATTTTCTCGGAAGCTTGGCTTTTCCTAGCAGAACCTGGGCTACCCAGGCTTCCGGAACTCGCGGGCTTCCGGGGCGACGCAGGACCCGGAAGTGTCTGGAAGGAAGAAAAAAAAAGGGAACTTAAACCAACGAGAATTACGCTTTGGCGCAGGCGGAAGGCCCGAGAAGGCCCCGCAACGACGAACTCCGACGAGTCGAAGGGCCGAAGGGGCGAAGGGCGACGAGCCGAAGGGCCGAAAAGCCGAAGGACGATGAGCCGAAGAGCCGAAGAGTGCACTGCGCGCGGTGATTGGCCGGCTGGCCGTTCGGAGGAAATCCGTATTTGATTGGCAGGAGAGTCGCGAACGGGTCAGCCCTGGGTCGGGACCGCGCGTCGAGAGGTCCCGAGGTCACGGGGCGGAGGCGGAGAGGGTTTCTCCCCGGCGGCGACGGGGCAAGCGCCGCGGGATGGCGGCGGGGCGCCTGTGCACCCCCGGGCTCCTTGCTGGCTCGCCCTGCGTGAAGGGCCACTGCGGGATAGCCTGGTGGGGTGGGGCGGTAGGGTGGGGCGGTGGGGTGGGGAGGCCGCCTGCGGGCGGGGTGCGCTTGGCTTAGGCTGGGGGCTTGCCTACCCGTGCGGGCTCAGGCAAAAGGTGGCCGATGCCTCGCGGGGTGGGCTGGGTGCGCTTGCGGCATCTGGGTACTGAGACAGCCTGCCGGGTGGGTCTCAGTCGCCCCTGAACAGCCCACCCCTGGGAAACAGGCAGGATTTCCAGGCCTGGGCCCCAGGGAGGGTTAGAGAGGTTATCCTGTACAACCCGTGTCACAATAAATATTTTTGGTTTTTTCAATTGTGGAACCGAGTCGTTTACTCGATGTGAAACGTGGGCAAGATGAACGAACACGTGTTATTGAACTCTAATACTCTTCAAGTTCTTTTTTTTACTGTGTACAATTTAACATCACGCATGCCCGGGGTTTTGTTGTCTTTCACACATTAAGGAGATCTTGGGAAAACCAGGCCCAGAGGAGGAGGAAGGTTTCTTGAATTAGTAAAAGGCCTTCGCACCAGGTGAACCGAGGGTACAAATGAGGTCCGGTAGGAGGGACAGGTGGACAGTCGTGCAGGTCACTTAGGCACAGGGCGAGGTTTTCTCTGGAGGTGGCCGGTGGCCGCCTGAAATGTGGCCAGTCCAGGTTCAGGTCTGATCTAAGTGCAAAATGTGCATTGGGTTTCTAAGACATCGTATGAAAAGAAAAGAGTGTACACTATTTCACTTCATATTGATTGCACGTTGAAATGAGAATGTTATGGAAAGTTTAAAATCCCATTATATTTCTGTGGGATAGGGCTGTTCTACAGGGGCGGGAAATCTACTCAGAGCTTCTGGGTTGCCTTCTGGTACAGTCATGCACCGCTTAAATATGGGGACACATTCTGAGAAATGCATTGTTAGACGATTTCATCATCGTATGAACACCATAGAGTGCATGTACGCAAACCTAGATGGATCAGCCTACTACACACCCAGGCTCCACAGTGTAGCCTACGGCTTCTAGGCTACAAGCCTGCACAGCAAGTGACTGTACAAAACTACACACGTTAAATGAGCCACAAGAGGCAAGGATGCAATGGAGGCGGAGCAACAAATTGATGTCTCTCTCTCACACACACAATCAATCAATGAATCAACTTTTTAAAAGCACAGATGTATGGGGCTGCTGCTGCCAGCATAAAACCGCTACCGTTTTACAGCAAATATTTTCTAAGAAGTAGAAAGAGCCCACTCTGAAGTAATGATAAGAAAGTATAGCCCTGACCTGTTTGGCTCAGTGGATAGAGCGTCGGCCTGCGGACGGAAGGGTCCCAGGTTCGATTCCGGTCAAGGGCATGTACCTTGGTTGCGGGCACATCCCCAGTAGGGAGTATGCAGGAGGCAGCTGATCAGTGTTTCTCTCATCGATGTTTCTAACTCTATCCCTCTCCCTTCCTCTCTGTAAAAAATCAATAAAGTATATTTTTAAAAAAAGAAAGTATAGTATTGTAAAGATATAAACCAGTATCAGAGTTGCTTGTCATTATCTAGCATTATGCACCGTATATGATTGTGTGTGCTATGCTTTTATACCACTGGCAGCACCGTAGGTTTGTTGACCGCAGCATCACCACAAACACGTGGGTAATGTGTTGCACTGCCCCATCACTAGGCCAAAGGAAAGTGTAGCTCATCATCTTATGGGACCACTGTCTTATATTTGGTCTGTCGTTGACCAGAACATCCTTATGCAGCTCATGACTAATCTCTCACCTTCTAGGCTAAGAAGACCAAGTCTCACTTAACAGTCATGAAGGAAGGCAGCCAATTCACACTTCTCTGGTGGGCCTATAGGTGCACTGTGCTTCACTTAATTTTTTAGGAAAGGGGGAAAAGGCCTCCAAAAGATGGTGATTTTCAGAAAGCAAGTTCTAGTTCATGGAGCCTTATAAATGTCACATGAACATGACAATATTGATAAAAGTAGCGATACCAAGCTATCCCAAAATTTGAATTATGTATGATGAATCTGGTTAAGAATATAATGAAACAGCCCTGCAGGATAGCTCAGCTGGTTAGAGTGTCATCCCCATATGCCATGGTTGAGGGTTCGATCCCCTGTCTGGGTACATACAAGAATCAACCAATGAATTCATAATTAAGGGGAACAATAACTTGATGTCTCTCTCTCTCTCTCTCTCTCTCTCTCTCTCTCTCTCTCTCTCTTCCCCTCCTCTCTCTATAAAATCTATATATCTCTATACTACTAGAGCATGGGATTTGTGCACTGGTGGGGGGCGTGGCCTGCGGGGATCGGCCTGCTGTGGGAGTCCCGCTCATCCTGGTCAGCCGAGTGGCTGTGGACCCACCCTCTGAGTGGCTCCTCTCTGGTCCAGCATCTTCTGTGGAGCTGGAGCACTCGCCTCTCCAGGCGACCCAGTCGAGGCCAGGCTCAGTGACAACAGCACTGAGAGATGGTGGGATAGGCCTCAGTCCCACCGCAGCCACAAACCTGCCTACCAGCCTCCGGGGTCAACTCTGCAAGCCCGGGGCGGCACTGCACAGCCTGCAGGCATCTGGAGGAGGTGGCAGGGAGCAAGGAGGAGGAGCCTGGGGCGAGGAGGCAACAATTGCAGCCCGGGTTCCTGTCTGTCAGCCCAGGGTTCACAGCGGGAGCAGCCGCTCATCCTGGTCAGCTGAGTGGCACTCCCACTGTGGGAGCACACTGACCACCAGGGGGCAGCTCCTGCGTTGAGCGTCTGCCCCCTGGTGGTCAGTGCGCATCATAGCAACTGGTTGACCGATCGTTCTGGTCATTCTGCTGTTCGGTTGCTGGGCTTTTATTATATAGGACTAGAGGCCCGGTGCACGAATTCGTGCACGGGTGGGGTCCGGCTGGCCTGCTCTGATGGTGGCCCATCTGGCCAGGCCCTCAGGGGGGAGGGGCTGCAGGCAGTTGGCGGCCAGCCCTGCCCAATTAGGGTGTTGGTGGCCAATCAGGGGGCCGGGTTGGTCGGGGGGTGCAATTGGGGCCCAGATCAGGCTGGTTGGCTGCCACAGTGCACGTCATAGCCACCAGTCATTCTGGTTGTTCTGCCTTTCTGGTTGCTGGGCTTTTATATATATAGATACCAGGGGCCCAGTGCATGAATTCGTGCACCTTGAAAGGAACTGTGGGCCGCGAGGCTGCGGTGGGCACAGGGGCCGGTTTTGGCCCATCCTCCACGCCCCCGCCCTTCCCCTTCCACTGTGGCCCTTGGTCCCCTGTCTGCCGGCAGCCCCACTCCTGCTGCCACCGCTCCCACCCACTGATGGCACAGAGCGATTGGGGCTGGTGCCAGCAGTGGGTGCAAGTGGTGACTGCTGCCCTGATCGCCCCTTAGGAACAGGGGGAGGTGGAGAAGCCCTCAGGGGTGATCAGGACCAGCAGCCGCCGCTTGCATCCGCTGACGGCACCAAGCAATTGGGATTGGTGCCAGGCACTGGCAGTGGGTGCGAGCAGCAGTACCGGTGCCGGCTGAGGGTGCGAGCACCGGGCGGGACTGCGGCGCGTGGGAGCAAAGAATTTTCAGTAACCACCAGACACTTGCCCTGATGACAGCGACCAGCGCCCCGCCTTCGTCTGGCGCCCCTGCTCACCTGCTCCACCATCCCGCCATGGCCGGTGCCCACCATGTTCTGCGCTCTGCCGTCTACTGCCAGCGCTCACCATGTTCTACATGCACCCCTTGGTTGTCAGGACTTATCATAGCGACTGGCTGTTCCGTTGTTCCGCCGTTTGGTCTATTTGCCTATTAGGGTTTTATATAGCGAGATAAAAGCCTAAGCGACTGAACAACCGGTCAATTGGTTGCTGACGCGCACTGGCCACCGGGGCAGACACTCAACGCAGGAGCTGCCCCCAGTGGTCAGTGTGCTCCCACAGCCAACCTCCCACAGCCGGCAGGCCAACCTCCTGCGGTCCCTCCCCCTGGCCGGCCAACCTCTCGCGGTTACTCCCTCTGACCAGCCGGCCAACCTCCCACAGCCTCTCACCCCAGCCGGCCAGCCCCCACAATTGGCCCCGATCGCCGGCCAGGCTGAGGGACCCCAACCCATGCATGAATTCACGCACCAGGCCTCTAGTCAACAATAATAATAATAAAAGAAACATGTAGAACATTACAATTTTTGTTGAAAATGTTTCAAATAAATTCTGTTTTTTTATCATTTAATCTCTAAATACATTATATCTTTTTAGATTTCAGTGACCTAGTAAGGCAAGGTTTCAGGGAAGATTTGTTTCCTGTCTTTTTGTACTTACTTTATATTTATTTTTCACTCATTTATTTAACAAAAGCAGTGAGGGGCCAGGAGTATTGCTAGACAGTGTTGCAATAAAGGTGAACTATACAGACATAGATGGCCCTTGCTCAGAGCTAATGAGTATCAATTTGGAGACAGAGAAAAAGTAGATAATGACCAAGGCATAGTATATTTTGCCTTTGATTAAGTGCTGTACCTCTGTAAATTCAACATGTTAATTGTTTTAAACCTAGAATTTATATATTCCTGCCGACATGTTAAGAAAGAGTCATTAGAATTTGGCTCTGGGCTTAAAAAACATTAGTAAAAAAATCAAAGTCTATTTAATTCATGCATTAATTATGAAAACCTAAAGAATAAAATCTTTAAATTAGAATATTTCTGTACCTTTGTAAAAAAGATGAAAAAATTATAATAGCATCTTACTTATAATAGCCCTTCAGCGACTTTTAGGCTCTCAGGAATTTAATAATAGATATGTAAAGGAGACATTGATTTATGCCCCTAACATCATTTAAAATTGCTGACTTTAAAAAGTTATTTTAGCATATTACATAGTTCTTTTTGAAAAAATACTTTTATTGACTTCAGAGAGGAAGTGAGAGGGAGAGAGAGATAGAAACATCAATGATGAGAGAGAATCATTGATTGGCTGCCTCCTGCACGCCCCACACTGGGGATTGAGCCTGCAACCCCGGGCATGTGCCCTGACCAGAAATCAAACTTTGACCTCCTGGTTCATAGGTCGACATTCAACCACTGCCACATGGGTCAGGCAGCATATTACATAGTTCTTAAATCAATGTGTGCATCAGGAATAAAGGGAAAGATTCCAAGAGTTCACAGGCAGGTGAGATTGACCCTGATAAGAGGTACAAGGAAGGCGTGCCAGGAGGGTGCCAGGAAGGAGTCCAATCTGACTCCTGAAGGCTGGGCAGGATTAGATATTTGGCTATTAGAGGACAGCTGTGCCAGCTGAGCAAAAGGGAGGAGAAGCATGAGACTGGTGAGAAGACACCTCCGCACAGTGGCTGGAGCTGGGGCAGGATGAGGAATCGTGGAAGATAATACTGGAAAAGTAGTTTGGAGCCTGGTTTTATAGTATGTAAAAAATCAGTAATATTTATTTTATTAAAAAATTGATTCTTGAGTTTTTTGGACTAATCATTTAAATCAACTACATCTTAGTTTAAATTCTACAATGGAACTATTATAGAGATAATATTCTAGTGAACTTGAAACATGGGGTCTGATTATATGGAAATCAGAAATTTAGTTCCAGTGAATTTTAAAAGAAAAATAGAGAGGCGCACAGAACACTTTGTGTGGCTCAGTTTCTTTTTTCAAAAAAAAATATTTTTATTGATTTCAGAGTGGAAGGGAAAGGGAGAGATAGAAAGTTAGAAACATAATGATGAGAGAGAACCATTGATTGGCTGCCTCCTGCAATGCCCCACACTGGGGATTGAGCCAGCAACCTGGGCATATGCCCTTGACTGGAGTCGAACCTGGGACCCTTTAGTCTGCAGGCCAACACTCTATCCACTGAGCCAAACCAGGTAGGGCATGGATCAGTTTCTTAACACATTCAAAATGTGTTCAAGACTGTCAAATCTCACCCTAACCGGTTTGGCTCAGTGGATAGAGCGTCGGCCTGTGGACTGAAGGGTCCCAGGTTCGATTCCGGTCAAGGGCATGTACCTTGGTTGCGGGCACATCCCCAGTAGGAGGTGTGCAAGAGGCAGCTGATCAATGTTTCTCTCCCATCAATGTTTCTAACTCTCTATCCCTCTTCCTTCCTCTCTGTAACAAATCAATAAAATATATTAAAAAAAAAAAAAGACTGTCAAATCTCAGTGGGAAGCTGGGGGTGGGTGGATGGGTGGGGAGAAATCTCCCAAAAACTTGTATGCATATATGCATAACTCATGGACACAGACAATAGGGTAGTGAAGGCCTAGGGTGGGCGGGGAGTAGGCTAGAAGAGGTCAATGGGGAGAAAAAGGGCGACATAGGTAATGCTTTCAACAATAAAAATTTTAAAAATGTGTTCAGTTTATATTTAATTTCAGTAAAAGTACACGAATATCAAAATTTGCAGGCCTTTCTATTTCCTTCTAAAAACAACACTAGTAGTGATTACAGTCAAGGCACAGTTAGTATTTCACTAAAAACAGAGCATGTAGAAATAAAGAAAAAATCATTAGGATTGTGTTTTTCGTTACCTGGGAGTGGGCCTGCAAAACAGTATGGAAAGGAGTCCTATGAAGCAGGGCTTAAAATATTATTCTTTTTCTCAAACCATCATTCAAAATCACTAGATGAAAATTTAATTTTGTAAGACGTCTGCACCATTCAAATTTGTTTATGGCGTGAGCTTTCAAGTTAGACAATTTATCATGACTTGGAGAAGAATTTTTTCTTTTAAGCCAGATCAGGTTTCCTTCCCAGGGAACAGATGAGTCCAGGAAAAATGTTTCTTCCACAGCTCACGCCTGGCCAGAAGCAGTGGCCGTGGAGGAATGGCGGGCTCATTGAATAATGACAAAGGAGAATACCGAACCTCCTTTCCCGCGGTACCTCTGTGTCCTTGACATGTCTCCACTCCCCCCTACCCCCCCACCCCGAAGTCCACAGAGCCAAGGAGTTTACCTTTTGATGCTTAAATGTAGGGACTGAACCTTTGTTTCTCAACTGTATCAAGCAAGCGACTGCAACCACGACCTACATGCAGAGGCCTGACTGCTTTGCCGCTGAGGGTGGGTATGCTTGGGAAGGTCTCTTTAACTGTCACGAGCCTCAGTTTCTTAATCGCTCATCTGTTTGCCATTCCTCTAAGATCCCTTTTTGTTTCAGTGGGTTGGGATTCTAAAGGCCAGTTTTGTAAGATCAGTTTTAATCCAGTTCTACTTAAATGCTGTCTCCATGTATTTTATGAATCCCTCTTTTCTATGTGATTAGGTTTTCTGCAGTAACATCATTATATGTGTAAGAGAAGCTCAGTCCTAAATTCTTTTTGTTGTTTGCTATTGTTAACCCTCATCCACTGATTTTTAGAGAGAGAGTGGAAGGGAAGGGGAGAGGCAGAGAGAGAGAGAGAAACATCCATGTGAGAGAGACACATCAATTGGTTGCCTCCTGCACATGCCCCAACCAGGGCCAGGGATCGAGCCTGCAACCGAGGTACATGCCCTTGACCGGAATTGAACTTGGGACTCTTCATCCCATGGGCCGATGCTCTATCCACTGAGCCAAACCAGCTAGGGTGCTAAGTCCTAAATTCTTAGTCTAGTCCCAATTTGACTCGTCTTCTTGCTGTTTTTGATCTCATAATTTAGGACAGGATAATCCCTGCACCTCTCAGGCAGCCAGATGCTGTGACAGCCCTGGAGGAATCAGCTCCAAGTCATTTCTTTATAAAATATCTCCCTTTTCTGCGTGGATTTAAGTATTTGCCGTACGTGTAACTTCCATAACAGGAAGTCAGTGAGGAAAAGAGGAACAATATACGGCAATAATTTAACCTGATACCGTTAACCTTAGCAACCTCAGCATCCAGTGCCTCCCTTCCTCCCAAGCCCACAACGTCCATCCCTGCAGGACCGCAGTGATTCTCCGAGGGAGGAACTCTCTTCAGAAAGAAGCCTTTGGGATGCTGGAACCATGATAAGGTGTTGCAGACAAGAGCTGTTCAGTCATTGCATCGGAGGTCCGGACTGGTCTGCAGTAACGCTGATGCATCCCTCAGACCGTGGGAAGTGGAGTAAAGGTTTATATGTAAGTGCACCGGCCTTTCACGTGATTACCAAGCAGTCTGGAAAGCATCGGTGAGCTCCGATTCTTCTCGAGTTTCTGAGTCAGTGCATCGTCCCTCCTGTGGCTCATTTTCAAAGGCTCTCACAGCTCCCCATAGCTCCTGATTGTCTCTGGGTCATAGAAACCCTGAGAGCTGAATAAAGGCGATGCTGTGGAGTTACAAGACCCGGGCTCTGAGTTAAGGAGACCCGGTTGCTTGTGTCCACCATATGCATTGAGGGCCCTTTGGGCGAGTGGAAACTCCCGAGGACCTCAGCACCTCATGTGAAAACGAAGCGGCTGGGCTCGATGAACGTGGAGTACGTTCTCATTCTAAAGCGACACCGTCCTAAGAGTAAGCTGCCACACGCCCACCGTACTTTGGATTAGGCCCAGACAGCCAGGTGAAGAAATGCCCGGGGATGCTGCTGAGCTAGGCTCAGGCACTGGCCAGACCTAGAGGGCACAGGGGTAGTCCACTCCGAGTCCAAAATTTCCCAGGGCAAAAAACAGCCCTGAGGAAGGTCAGGTTTGCTATTGTTAGCCCATCTCTAAGTGCTTTGTTTTACTGTAGTAGAGATCACGTTAGCGATTTCATCACTTCAAGGTGTTCCTTTTAGTCATTACTACAGAAAGACATTATAAAATCTATGATTTCTATGTTTACTCCTTTCAAATGCTGTCATTTAAAAATGATCCTTGTTAGAAGAACACACTAATCCGATGACAATCGAGGCGAGGAGTTTTCACTGCTCCCCTGACACTATATTGTCGCTTTGGAAGGATTTAAACCTTATGAGAAAGTGCTCTCCCTTTACCAGCTGGTGTGCTAGGAGAGGAGCGGAGTCCAGAGAAATAAACAGAACAGTGGCGACAGAATCAAAATGCCCAGGACATTTTGCAGGAGAATGGATTAACCTAAAAGGGAAAACGTGTTTTGGTTTGCTAATAAAATAATCATGTGAGTACTTGGTGAAATGAAAGGTTATTCCACGTAGAAGGTTGAAATCTTTCTTTTCCCAGCGTGCAAAGCTCTCTTTAAAGACAAACGTTGCAGGGGTATTTTTTTTTTTTTAATTACCTTCTTATATTCATGATCTTCCAAAGGGATCTGGGACATGGAAGTGTTTCATAGCTGTTTAGAGAAATGAGAACTTAGGCCTTTCTAGTTCCAAAGGTTACTTCCCAGTTCTAAGTTCAGGCTATTCTCTGTAGTATTGAAGCTTCCAAGTTGTGTTACATCAATAGGATGTAGATCTCTGTGTGCTGAATGTCAAAACATCCGTGAGTCACTAGGATACATTGAGGCAAGATTGTTTTAGCTAGTTCTGTTCTGGTTAGTGAACTACCACGTAGAACAACATATGATTTAGGAAATAAAGTTTTATAAATTTCTCCTTCTTCCCAAGTAATTGTAGTTCAAACACAGTGTAATGATCTTGACGTCTGGCTCTCTACAGACTGGTGACCTGAAACAGTGTTTGGCACGTTAACCAGAGGCTTCACAGGACCAGAAAATGCTCCTTTTGGGGTAATCATGATGGAGTCCTACTCACCCACCAAAATCTTAAACCATATCCATGTATGTTATGTAGTGTTTATTTAAGGCTAGTATTTCTAAGTGTTGTCACATATAATTTTAAAAATAGTGCTAATTTATAAAGTATAGGTGGGCCATATTTCTGATTAAGGCTAGACTATTTCCCTTTCTTTTTTAAAAAAATATGTTTTTATTGATTTTAGAGAGAGAGGAAGGGAGAGGGAGAGAGAGAGAGAAACACCCATAATGAGAGAGAATCATAGATCGGATGCCTCCTGCATGCCCCCTACTGGGGATGGAACCTGCAACCTGGGCATGTGCCCTTGACTGGAATTGAACCTGAGACCTTTCAGTCCACAGACTGACACTCTATCCACTGAGCCAAACCAGCTAGGGCTATTTCCCTCTCTTTTGTCAACAAGTAGTAATGGCTAATATGTATATGGTACCAACTACATATCAGATACAAGTCTCGGTGTTTTACAGGTAGTAGCTCACTTAATATTCACAACAACTCCACTGTGACGATTACCATCCCATTTTACAGATGAAGAAAATGAGGTCCAGAGAAATTAAGTAAACCGCCCCAGATCACAAAGGTCAGAATTTGCACTCAGCCACCCTGGCCGCGGTACCTGTGCTCTTAGTTCCCATAATATGCTTCCTCCTACACCTCAGCTCCCCTCCCTTTGAGGCCTGGAATCCAAACCTGTTTTTCCCTCAATCACTCAACAATAAGTGAGTGAGGTGGGAAGAAGTCACATAGCTAGCTTCAGGCGTGAGTTGGTCATATAACTTGCAGAGCTCAGTCCAAAATGAAGACGTGGGGCTTCTTGTTAAAAAAAAAGGGCGGGGGGGAATTGCTAGGAAAGGTACTGAACCATAAAGCTGATTCCTTTTCTTCATTGTCTCTTTGGTCATGGTGTTTTCAATTTGTCATTTAATGCTCTAAGTAAAGAAACATTAAAAGTTTAAATTATTGGCATGAGTTTCACCATTCATCTTTGTTTTGTGCAATGTACTTTAAATGCAAATATGAGGGCATTTAACTTGTATGTGTAATCACTCCAATTGCATGATACTTTTCGTGTAGCTTGTCCCTAAACAGAAATATTCTTCCAGAAGCAATGGAAACGCTGCGCAACATGAACTCAACTGTATTTATTTCACTCCTTGACACACATGTATTCTACCAGCACCTCTAGCTCTGGCTTGCTACTGAGTAAGGAAGGAAAGGAAAAGGGAAGGTGGTTGTCCTGTTTCTTTCTTCTCTGTCACCATTGTCCACTTATGTAGTTCACTTATGTGAGTTCAAGCAGAAAGCACAGCTCTGAGGGCTCTGGATGTCTTCGTTTACTTGGTTGTAGACGTGACACCCTGACTATGTCTTTGAGGTTCTCTAGATTTCCACGTATTGTGGGTCCCCTGCGCTTGTGGACATCACAGATACTGAATGTGAATTGCATGCACTTCGCTTGCATCTCCTCTGATTCTTGTGATTTCACTTACAAGTTCAATTTTGAAGTTATAGAGCATTTTATCATGGCCATAGCAGAGCCCTTTTGGATTCAAGGCCCTGCACACGTTACGTGTCTGTGAAGCAGGCCCTGCTTTGGGCCATTAGATGAGATGGAAACTGAACTGGATGGAAATTGCTTTTTCAGTCAACCCCAAACATCTACAGCATTGCACTAAAGACACAGGGTTTGGCCTGCGAGGTTGGTGTGGTCACAGGTGATGACCACAGGACAGACACACATACTTGTCAGTTGACTGGCTACTGGGCGTGGAGAGGAAGCCCTGCAGAAGAATATGAGCCATTGCCTGCCACTCACAAGTGGTTAATGCCTACGCGTGGAGCCAGAGAGCTGGGGTGGCTGTGGCGCATTCAAAGGGCAGGCAAAGTCAAACGGCAGAGAGAAGAACTCACTGTGAGAGCTGCTGCCGAGGCAGATGCTATGAGAAGCTTGGAGTCCTAGTTGGGACAACCAGGGATCTGGAGAAGTGGGACAGGGCTCCCTGCTGTCCTTGAGGATGTGGACCCTACAGCCCCTCTGGATCCTCCAGGTGTGCAGAGGGGGCCACCCTCCCTTCCGGAGAAGGAGCCAGCCCTTGGGCTGTGCTGGAAGATGCTGCAGAAGCAGCCGGGGCCCCTGTTCAGATTCTGCCCTCATTGCCTCTCCTGGCTGCCAGGCCAGGATCTAGGGACTGGCTTTTTATCCTATCTAATAAAAGGCTAATATGCAAATCGACTGAACAGAGGAATGACGGTATGACATGCACTGACCACCAGGGGGCAGATGCTCAAGGCAGGAGCTGCCCCCTGATGGTCAGTGCGCTCCCACAGGGGGAGCACAGCTCAGTCAGAAGCCTTGAGCTTGGCTGACAGCTGGCGAGCGCAGTGGCAGTGGCCAGAGCCTCTCCCACCTCTGCGGCAGCACTAAGGATGTCCAACTGCTGGCTTAGGCCCACTCCGCGGGGAGCAGGCCTAAGCTGGCAGTTGGACATCCCTTGAGGGCTCCCAGACCGGGCTGAGGGATGCCCCCCTCCAGTGCACGAATCTTGTGCACCGGGCCTCTAGTATATATATATATATATTATTGGTTTCAGAGAGGAAGGGAGAGGGAGAGAGAGATAGAAACATCAGTGACAAGAAAGAATCATTGATTGGCTGCCTCCTGCATCCCCCCTTACTGGGGATTGAGCCTTCAACCCGGGCATGTGCCCAAATCGAACTCAGAACCCTTCAGTTCGCAGGTCAATGCTCTACCCACTGGGCCAAACCAGTTAGGGCTAGGGACTGGCTTTTTAAGTGTGGTGGGTCAGGTGCCAGGATGTAAGTCTGAATAAGCAATAATTTATGAACTGGGGGGCACTTTCTTTGGAAATGAAGATCACCACCCTGGTCAAGACCCGAGGCGTAGGGCACAGGTGCCACCATGGTGCCTCCTGAATAGCCCAGGAGAACAATGGCCGCCTCGCAGAAGTGAGAAAGCCCGAGTGGGCCTAGCAGGTGGTAGGTGAAGGGGAAAAACGCTTGAGAGAAGTGGGCATGTATGAGTG
Organism: Plecotus auritus; assembly: GCF_963455305.1. Lineage (NCBI taxonomy): Eukaryota > Metazoa > Chordata > Mammalia > Chiroptera > Vespertilionidae > Plecotus > Plecotus auritus. The sequence continues at coordinate 45,027,419 of NC_137777.1, forward strand.
GCTCTATTCTGTAAGGGCAGGAAACCCACCGTGAGATTGTGTCCTGCCAGAGGGGGAGAGGATGGACCAGTGCAGGCTAATAAGAGAGAGAACAGTTGCAAGCCAGAGAGTCAGGCGGCCCTTGTCTGAATCACGGCTCTAACTTCCCAGCTGTGTGACCTTGGACAATGACTTAGGTCCTGAGACTCAGTTATTTTATTTTTTAAAATATATTTTATTATTTTTTACAGAGAGGAAGGGAGAGGTATAGAGAGTTAGAAACATCGATCAACTGCCTCCTGCACACTCCCTGCTGGGATGTGCTGGCAACCAAGGTACATGCCCTTGATCGGAATCGAACCTGGGACCCTTGTGTCCGCAGGCCGACGCTCTATCCACTGAGCCAAACCGGTTAGGGCAAGAGTTAGTTATTTTAATTGCACAAGGAGGCTAAGGCCAATATTTGAATTCTGTATTGTTGGGGACATGGCCTGTGATTACTCAGGTAAGATGGGTAGCGTTCCTCAGCATGTCGTATGCATCCAATAAGTTTTAATTCAGGATAAAATGCACGTGTTTTCATTACCTTTAGGATAGGGCTTGCCAGTGGCATCGCAGCATATACCGATTGCCTTTCAGACCCCACTTTCGTTTTAGAATTCTAGTTACCGGAAGATCTGACAGACTATAACTATTGTTTAAGGAACAAATTAGTATAAAAGTAAGAGGAATTGTGTCATTTTCTATGAATTTCCAATATCAAAATTGACAAATCAAGGCCACGCCAATTTGAAAATGTGCACAGAGGAAGAGCACCACTGAGTCACCTCATTTATCTTCTCTTTCAAACATGTATTTTCTAAAACAGCAGGATAAAAAAGGAAAATTGTGTTAGAAAAAGGGTTGTTCCCCCACTGCCTTTCCTCGGTGATTGATTGTATTTTCTCCCAGGAATTGAAGAAAGGAGAAGAGAACATGAGGGTTGATTGCATCAAAAGTGTGACACGAATAAAAGAATCAAGAAATCACATATGTCTGCACAGAAGTCAACTAATAAATCAAAAGCATGTTCTTAGCTAAGTCAGATGTTTCTTTGAAACAGCATATGGTGCAATTCTAGCGTATTCTCTATTCAGCCACCTAACAGGCTGTCTTACTGCTTTCAACTAGGGGAAAATCAAGCAGCACCAATGTTTATAAGGCTGGTAAAACATTTTGACTTTATTTTATGCCCTGATTAGCTATGACTGGCTTAATGATTACACTGTAAAAGGTAAAATCATAAATGGAGAGAACAACCTGTTGGCAGGATTGAACACTAATTGTTACAGTGTCCTACATTAAATGTGTTCATCGTTTCTTTTTAGCAGTGATTTTGATGTAAAATTTAACAAGTTTTCTTTCATCCCATTTTAAGTCTGTATTTTTTTTTTGAATTGTGGATTTAAGATATCGGCATCATTTTTAGAGGTGAGTCATAAAATTAATACACATCATAATAATTTTAACCAAACCAAGTCCTCGCGACAATGTCATATCCTAATCAGCCAAGAATGAAGATTTTAACTCTTAGAATTGTTATGATGATCGTATTTTACTCTAAAGAATAAGCCAACCCCAGTATAATTGAAGAAAATTAGTTCACATGGATTTGTAATCCTTCCAATAGAAGTCCGTGACTATGTGAAGGTTGCTGTGGGTGAATAGAACTTTGTACCAAAGGAGACACTTGTGAGACTATAGTTAATTGACAAGGGTAGGAGGAATTTGTTTCAGTAAATCATTATTCTCACTGTTTCTCTTTTGGAAATATACTTAAATGCCATTGTATTGTAATGCCCGTGTTAGTTAGCGTCAAATCTGAAAACTACATCCCACCCACCCTCATCCATCCCTTGACCAGAATATGCCACCACTCATGTTCGTTGGTTCCTGACTCCAGGTAAGGACAATCCTCTGGAGGAAATGAGTGAGGCCTGCATCATATCAGATCCCCAAAGGAAGACGGCTAGGAGGATATTAGTGAAAGAGTAATTTTGGAATAAAGTGATAAAAGGAACATTGTCATGCATTTCTGCCCAGTTCTTTTGCTTCCTTTGCATCTGGGACATCAGGTTATTCACAATGAAGACCAAAGCTCCTCGTCTCCAGTGAGTCCACTCAGCAGCATCCCGGGGCTCATGAGAAGGAACAGTGGACTGCGCCCAACCCGCGGCGCTTCGCCAGGGTTCTGAGAGGGCCCCAGAGCCACTTTGCCAGGATTTGGAAATCCAGGTTCTCTTGCTTCGTTCTTTCTTTCATTAACTCTCCTCTTTATTTCCCAATGCCACTGATTCTGTATTTATTGTCTACTCACAGCACATCATGTTTCATAAGAGCACAGTGCTATTGGTAACAGCAAAACAAATAAATAGAAGTGCTCTCTAAAAATCTGTGTATTGCAGAAGGTATAGTGGGTGTTTTATTTAGGGGTGTGTGTGAGTTTCTCTTCTTCCCCTCTTGGCCCCAATAAAATAATTGAAGAACATAAAAGAGGGAGTGGCGCTAGTTGACTGTTCCTCTCTTTTACATTATGTCTGTCATTTTCCTATGGGCCCAGGCCCAAGACCAGTTGTGTTCAAACTTAAGAAATATGGACGTCAGGTGCTGACTCAGCACCACGCCATTCATGTGTGAGGACTCTCCCCTTGCTGGTGCCCCCGATGCAGTAAGTGGTGCGGTCAAGCCTTCGATAGAAACTGCGGCCTTTCCCTTTCTCCTGCTTAAATTTTCCATTTCTTCTTTTCCCTGAATTCACCCAATTTTACCTAATTCCAGGCTCCTGGATGCCTTTGCCTCCTTTCTTGTTTGCTTACTCAGACTTCTTACTGTCTGTTGCTGCTTCCCAATTAGAATTATGTCCCACCTGCAGCAGCTGCTGTCCAGACTGGGATCTTCCTTTTAAAAAAAAAAAAATAAAAATAAATATATATATATATTTCATTGCTTTCAGAGAGAAAGGGAGAGGGAGAGAGAGATAGAAACATCAATGATGAGACAGAATCACTGATCAACTGCCTCCTGTACGCCCCCTACTGGGGATCAAACCCACAACACAGGCGTGTGCCCTGAAACACAACCTCCTTGTTCATAGGTCAAAGCTCAACCACTGAGCCACGCCGGCTGGGCAGGCTGGGATCTTCCTGCCATCCATCCTCTGACTGCTTCAACTTCTCTATTTGCCACAATTCCTTCACATGCCACATGTGGATTCAGAATTACCCCCTTTCCCTACTTTGAGACCCAACCCTACTTGCCTCCTCTTTCCATTCAGGTCAGCCTGATTTGACTGTCCAACCTTCCCTGTGAGTTCTGGTGTTCTGATTATGGGAAAGAAGAAAAAATATGGGCAGAGGGTTGAGAAACAGGTAGGGCGAGAACCCTGAACTTTGGGGTTGTCTCTGCTCTGGACCTGTCCTGGGCAGACTCCATTCCTTGGTTCCTTCCTAATGTGTGGAGAAGGGACCAGTGAAATCTTGATTAATGCAAAGCTCGGGTATCTCCCAGCTCCCAGGTAGTGACCGTGGCCATTGTTCTGACTTTATGCACATGTTAGGAGCTCTACTGCAAGCTTCTCTCTTGTTAACGCCTGGATTTGCCTTTCTTCTTCCCCTGCTATAAACATTTGTTCCTCTCCAAAATAGAGCAATATATTTTTTTCCTGATGAGCAAAGCACACTCAATAATTTCTCACTTAGTGATGATTCATTAATCATGGAAGGGCATGTGAGCAGCAGTAAAAGCAACTCCTTTAATGTAGTTTAATTTAACAAACATTTATGGAGTGTTTAATGTGCAGAGCAAAGTGCTAAGCACAAGACCCCAAGAGACCCGGTTTTGATGATATGCAAATTATTTTTTTTTCATTGGGCTAAGTGTTTAATAAACTTTTCTGAATCAAATATAATTGGTGTAGGCTTTGTTATGGTTTAAAGTCTAGGATAATAAGTTCTATCATACTATTTAGTAATAAACATAAAGACACATACTTGGGTTGTTTCCATAGGGAATGAATAACTTTTATTTAGGTAATGTATCTACAGTTCATTTTCTCAAGAAAAGAGTGCCAAATCAAGAACTAACCTCTGCAAAATACCCATACCCCTGGTTATGTCTTCCTTCTGTACTCTGTGTCTTTGTTCTAACACAAGGTTAGAATCAGGGAAATGCTTACAGTAGGGGTAATGTTTGTGCAAAACTAGACTATGGTGTGAAATAGTCATTTGAATTTAATTATATCATAGGTCATAGAATCATGGAACATTAGAACAGACAATGACCTAGGGTAGGGATCAAATTCATTTCAATCACTTTATACGTAAGGAGGCTCCAATTCAGAGAGATGTGATTTGTCAAAGATTGCTCAACTAGCTGTAATTAAGAAACTAGTCTTTGATTTAAGCTGGAAATGTGGGTCATGTCTCTTTGAATAATAAAAAACAGAACATTTGTTGTCATGCCATAGAGAAGCGGGTAGATTGCAAGCATGGCTTGATATGAGGATACCAATAGTTTTAGTTTTCTCTCTCAAAACTCATACAGGTATAACCCAATTTTACACTTTTGGAATGGGGTAAGGGGTTGGAGATATTAATCAGGATATTGTTTGCTATATTAGATCTTATTACAAACATTGAATAGTTTTTAATCAGCAGAGTATACTCCCTTGTCCGCAAACCATCCCCCTGACATAATGCAGACATCCCTTCTAATAATTAGTAAATCCAACTTTTTACATTGTCTATTCATCCCTGTTGTTGTCACTGTACAACTCCAGGCAAACAAACAGCAGAAAAAATTCTAATAAAAAATGTTCAGGAGCCCCTTTTGTTCATATTCATTCAATTATTTGATAAAGTTAATGTTTATTATATTACAACAAATATTAATGAATAGTGAAGTAATGGGTAACTTGCTTAGACCATTCCTACATACATAGAAAGTGCTATATTCTTTTGAATAAACAAAACTAAAAGTTTTTGAATGTTTATTCTTTCGCATGTAATTATTTTTGTGTCTATGAATTATCAAAAATAGTCATTACGGTTCAATGCACTGCACTACATACTCATGAAGTTCTTTTTAGAATGAGTTAGCAAATAAATGACTACAGATATACATAAGTGCATACACACATCATAAACAAACAGACCTCTGACCCAAGTTAACACCACTCAGCCACTTCTAGTCTTTACTGTTCATATTTCATTCTACTTCCCTGAGGTAGATATTATTATTTAAATGATTAAGTAATTAGCCCAATCCTATATAATAAAAGGCTAATATGCAAATAGACCAAGTGGCGGATTAACCAAACAACCGGTCATTATGACGTGTGCAGACCACCAGGAGGCCTGTGTGGAACATGGTGGGCGTGGGCAGCAGGCAACAGAGCACAGAACATGGTGGGCATCGGCCATAGCAGGATGGTGGAGCAGGTGAGCAGGGGCACCAGACCAAGGAGGGGCACTGGTCACTGTCATCGGGCGAGCCTCTGGTGGTTACTGACAATTCTTTGCTCCCATGCGCCATGGTCCTGTCTGGTGCTCGCACCTGCTGCCAGCGCCGGCCCCACTCGCACCTGCTGCCAGCGCCTGGCACCGGTCCCCATTGCTCAGTGCCATCAGTGGATACGAGTGGCAGATGCTGGCCCCAATCTCTCCTGAGGGCTTCTCCACCTTTCCCTGCTCCTGAGGGGCGACCGGGGCAGCAGCTGCCGCTCACACCCACTGCTGGCGCTGTCCTCAATCACTCTGAACCATCAGCAGGTGCAAGTGGGGCTGGTGCCATCAGTGTGTGGGTGTGGTGGCGGTGGGAGGGGCCGGGCGGGGCCGCAGAGGATGGGCTGAGACCCGCCCCTGTGCCCACCGTAGCCTCGCAGCCCACAGTTCCTTTCAAGGTGCACGAATTCATGCACTGGGCCCCTAGTATAATATAAAAGTGGAAGCTTTGTCAGAGAGTATGGGTTTTAGTCCCAGCTCTGCTTCTTACTGATTTATTAAACCTAGGATCTAAACACATGCCTGGTGAGTAACAAACTCTTGCAGTTGTCTGATTTGCAGATACCAAGCTGCTTCTTTCCATTCGGACCTCATATATTTCAGGCTGGAACACGTTGACACTTGCTAACACACACACATACACACACACTCACACACACATACACACACACACACACATACTCTCTCTCACACACACACACACTCTCACATACACACTCACACACACATACTCTCTCTCTCACACACACACACTCTTGCACACACACTCACTCACACATACTTACACACACTCACATTCTCACACATACACACACACTCACACACACACACATACTCTCTCTCTCACACACACACATACTCTCACACACACACTCACTCACACATACACACACTCACATTCTCACAGATACACACACAATCACACAGACTTACACACACACACACACCCCAAAAGATAAATAAGGCACACTGTCCTCTAGCACCAATTTCACTTAAAAGTTTCTGAGAAAAAGTTAAAGAATTTTACTAGTAAAAAAATTTGCAGTATTTTAAAAATCAAAAGAAGCATCAGTAAGTTATGGCTTTTACCCTGTTGGGGGTTCCCTACCAGATCAGAGACTGTCAGTTCCTTGAGCTCCTTATTTCCGGTTACCTTCGTTCCTCTTTTATCATGGTCATCACCACACCATAGAAATTGTTTAAGTTGGAAAGCATTTTGAATTCTTCTACCTCTGAGAGACTATGTTATACTATCTCATTTTCACTGCTGTCTCTTAGTTCCCTAACTCACTCATTGAGAACTCCAGGTCTGGAAATCTCTTCTTTTACCTATTAGCCTCCTTTCTCTGCTGCCTATGATTTAGGTGTATTTTCTTTCCCAGTAGACACTGTCAATAAACCAATTCTGTCCTATTATCTGTGACTCTCTGTGGGCCGTGACCTTCACTATCTCTCCATCGCCCCAGACTCGACACTCCACCAGCACTGAAAGTCCTGGGTGTTCCCTGAATGTGCCTGCTGTTACGGGTCTTTGTTCCTTTGTTTGTGCCTCTTTCTACCTGAAGCACCTGTCGTACAAAGATACATTGAATTTTAAAGTTTTTCTGGGAGAGTCTCTATAAAAACTTCCATGATCACCCCCTAGATTAAATGTTCTTCACTCACTGGGTGTCCCACCGTGTTCCGTGTCCATTAAGCAGAGCACACACCATAGCTGCTTCCCCGTGTTTGGCTTTTATATTAGCCTTCCTTCCCTGGCTGCTTAGCGTGCTTAGCATTGGTGTAGTGCCTCACGTGTAGTAGGCGGTCAATAAATATTTATTGGATGAAATTGAAATTTTTATTTCCCCAAAAGTAAGGCATATGCAGCTGTCATCCGCTTCCCCTGCCTCTTCATCTGGCTGCTCAGAAATACCGGGTCAAGTGTGAGAACCAAGTTATTAGCTGTCTGAACCCTCACTGTTGGTGTATTTGAATTCTAGAGTTTTACATTATTAACTTTAGATTATGTGATTTTAAAAAATAAGTTTGTGTGTGCGTGTGTGAATAGAAAGAGATGGGTATATAGGTATTTTCAACAAATACTACTTAAGAAAATAACAATATCTCTATTGGCACTTTTTGGTGCTTATAAATGCTCCAGATGATCAAATTTTTCAACTTGCTGTAAAAAATGAGATTACCATTTTATATGAAAGAAAATTGTCACATGAAGAAAAGAATATTCCAGAACCAAGAGAACAAATTTTCCACTTTCTGAAATTTATGCTTAATATCAGTGCACAGAAATGTGAATATCTTGAATAAATTTAACATTTCATTTTATAAACTTTAAATAATATTCTCAACACAAACATTACCTATGACCCCTCTCCTGCAAATATATAGTCAAGCATTTAGCCCAAATACATAAATAGAACTTAGCTAAACACTAACGCCTAAGGTCTGTGAAAATTGTAGAGGAAAACATGGAGCTATACAAATTCATGATCATATAGAAAAAGAATAACTAGGAAAACACATACCAAACCACTCACAGAAGTCCTACAGTTTGGTAAATGTTTATGTTATCCTTTTCATATCCATAAAGCATACTTTTGGGAATATTCCCTTTTAAATTTACTTGAAAAATAAAAACCACGGAATTTCTACTTTTCAGACTAATATTATTCACTACATAGGAAACTTAAAAATTCAATGTAAATATTTTAAGAAACAGAAAGTAGCCAAAATTGACTCAAAAGATATAGATATACTAAATAAAACAATGATCATGGAAGGAATTTATTATGTTAAATGAGAGCCTTGCCTGTAAAAGCACCAAATAATTTCATGGATAAATGTTTTTAAACCTTCAAAGAACAGATAATTCCAATTCAATTTAATTGTTTCACGCACAGAAAATAAAGAAAGCATTTCAATTCTTTATAAAAACCCAAGTCTGACAAAGACACCACAAAAAAGAAAATAATAAATCATCTCACTGATGAATATTAATGCAAAACAGTAATAAAATCCAGAAAATAAAATCCAGCGTTATATTCAAAGAATGTCACGACCAAGTGGGTTTATTTCAGGAATGTGAGAATGTTTAACAATATGAAGTCTCCTGGTTCAATTGACTACAGGTCAAACAAGAGAAGTTCTTTATAAAATAGGAAGAGAATACTTCTTTCAATAAAATTATATACATTTCTCAAACCAGTTGTTAGCATTATTCTTTTTAAAAAAATATATTTAATTTATTTTTTACAGAGAAAAAGGGAGAAGGATAGAGAGTTAGAAACATCAATGAGAGAGAAACATCAATCAGCTGCCTCCTGCACGCCCCCTACTGGGGATTGAGCCCACAACCAATGTACATGCCCTTGACCAGCATCGAACCCAGGACCTTTTAGTTCGCAGGCTGACACTCTATACACTGAGCCAAACTGTGTAGGGCTGTTAGCATTATTCTTGGTAATGAAATACTCCAGGCATCTCCACTGAAATCAGGAATAAGGCAGGTATCCTCGTTGTCCCATTATCCTTTAATAGTTTTTTGGAAATGTTATATGTAGTTAAATTACACAAAGGATTGAATAATAATTATAAACATTGGGGAGAAGCGGCAATTTTGTTACTATTTACAGATGATATGATTATATATTTTAAAAATCCAAGACAATCAATAGGAAAAAGTGCTTTTAGAAAGAATAGAAATATCTAATAATATGACTTGTCAAAAAATATGTAAAATGGCTTTGATAAAACTATAAGCAAGAAAATGGTTTGGTAAAACTATTCCAAATAAAATTGCAAATAATAAAAAACTAGTAATAAGCCAAATACTCAGAATAAAGGTAGCAAGAAATATATAGTTCCTAAATTAAAAATGAGATTGGAATAAATGAGTGCATATACCTTATTCTGGATAACACATACAGTATTATAACTATGATAAATTATTCTAATTAACTTATACATTCATTGTAATTCCAATTTCAGTCCAACAAAATAATTCTGAAGTTCACCTAGAATAATAAATGTGGGAATAGACAATATAGTTTTGTATACTTCAAATTTCCACCTTTAATAATATGATGGGAAATAATGTTAACTGAGTAACAGAATATGCCTAAGATTTCACTGGCTTACTATGATAGAAATTTATATGTTATTTACATTGCAGTCAGGGGAGGGCTTGTTGGATGTTCCCCTTTGTGGCCATTCATGGATCAGGCTCCTGACTTCTATTTGCCCATAAACATGCATCACCCCAGGGCAGATCTCAAAGATATAGTCTCACCTGTTTGTGGAGCTAAAAAATAAAATCTAGCTGTGCACACTGGAAGAAAAAGAAATATACTTTGATAAAAGAGAGCAATCTGGTAACACTCATAGTTGAAAACAAACAAAAAAAGCTGCAAATTCAAAAGTATAGGGTGTCCCCCCAAAATGTATACACACACTTAGAATAATTATAATGGCAGTGTTTATTAAAATACATTTCATTTTCAAAATTGAGCTATCAGCTGTTACAGTGTGTGCACATTTTGGGACACACCCTGTATATAATGTGTATCACTGTATCTGTCTTAAAAAAATAATAATAATACAAATTAACTAAGGGGTTAAAAAAATCAATGCTTTTTCAAGTGTAGATGTTCCCCTTGTAGACTGACTAATACTGTCTTGCAGAGAGAAACGGATTGTTTTTAGCCCGAGGGTGTGCAGGAACAAGCCTTAGCTCCGTTCCCAGCTGAGCTAACCAGAGGAGCTCAGTGGTGGATTTCTAGTAGTTCTCAGTGCTTCCTACTGTTTAGGAAACAAAACTTCACTGAAGCTATCTGGGCTCGGTGCTTGCTCCTACATCTGGAACGTCGAGTGAACACAGCAGATGGAGCTCAATCTGGCAAGTATCTGGCACTGAAGACACTTCAGAACATGGGCGGGTGTCTTTCAACAATTGTTCCAGTCTGTGAACACTGATGTTATGTTGTCTAAACTTTCAGCTTGGGGGCACAGGAGGATGTTTTCTAAACATATATTCTAAGCATAGTCACTTCATAGCATTTTTTTCTTAGAATCAGTTGCAACGACACATGCAAAATTACTATTTTGTACAACATATTATGCAAAAGTTGGGAGATCTTTATTCTTTCCTCAAATATAAATTGAGCCCTTACTGCACCCAGATACTGTTCGAGGCACTGGGGATGGTGGCATTGATGAAAATGGACACACTCCCTGCTTTCCAAGAGCTTCTGGTTGGGGTGGATGACAAGCAGAGCACAGAAAATCCTATATAATAAAAGCTCAGTGACTGAACGGTGGAAAGTCCAGAATGACTGATCGACCAGTCACTATGACACGCACTGACCACCAGGGGGCACATGCTCAACACAGGAGCTGCCGCCTGGTGGTCAGTGCACTCCCGCAGTGGGAGCATCGCTCGGCTGACCAGGATGAGGGGCGCTCCCACAGCGGGGAGCAGCTGCTCAGAGGGTGGGTCCACACCTGCTCGGCTGACCTAGGTGAGCACAGTGGGCCAATCCCCGCAGGCCATACCCCCCACCATTGCATGAACCCCATGCACCAGGCCTCTAGTAAACATATAAGCAAGTAGATAAAATGATTTCAGATATCTGTGAATGACATTAAACAGGCTAATGAGCTAGGGATGGAAGGGGGCAGGTGTGACTCTATTAGCTAGGCATCAATGTATCCTTGAGAAGGCAACACCTGGGTGACTCCTGTATGATGAGAGGAAGTCAAAGAACACTCAATAAATGCTTGCCCGATGAGCGTGTTTACTTACTTTTTTTGGTTCATCTTGAAATGCATTTTGCAGCATGAAGTCAAAAGCAAAATGTTTTCAACAGCTAAAATAAGTCCAAATTCATATACAAAGGATTTCTGTGCTCTAAATCAAGTTACATATTTGGCCATCATGCTGAATGACAGCTCAGTCTGTCAGCTTTTTAACAGAACCAGACATTTTAACACGAAGTAGACCTTCAGTATAAACATAGTACTCAAAATTAGCCACAGATCTTAATGTGTGGCCTCTCGTTCTGGCCACTGTCCCCAAATCTCTGATGGCTTCAGTACCTGCCCTGCTTTCTTCCTTTCCAACACTGTCATTGTCATCATTCTTGGTGACTTCATCCATGTAGCTCACCCCTCCATAATAACATTTAAACAACCATTCCTATTTCCTCCTCTATAAATTTGGACTAACAATTCCTTCCTAGTCACTCAGAACTGATTGTCATGATTTATGTGAAAATATGATGCCATCAGAAAGCAGTGCTTTATTATTTTTCTAGGTTTGTAGAAACTTTTCATGCACTTGTGCTGTAATTTATTAAACGGGTGTGTTGTTGACATTCCTCACTGTTTCCTTCATTGAAAAAAATAGCACTTTGGGTTAATGACATGCATATCAAAGCATTAAGTGAAAATCCATTTCTTAGTATTCCTTAAGATGTAGTGTGTGAGTGATTAGGAATGGTAATTCTTAGAAGAGTTTTGTCTCCTCAGTTGATGTCATCACTTTGGCTAGCTGTGTCTTCCATGGAAGTGTTTTAGAAAATTTTGATGATTATCATCCTTTTCAGGAATATGAATTCGTGGGGTTGAAAGATCACAGAACAAAGAATTAAAAAGAGCCAGTTTTTGTGTTAAGATTTCTCTGCTAGGGCTCTGGTCAGGTAGCTCAGCTTGTTAGAGCATTGTCCCCATATGTCAAGGTTGCAGGTTTGATCCCAGGTCAGGGCACAGACAAGAATAAATCAATGGTGATAGATGGAGACTTGACTTGGCTTGGTGAACACACAACACGGTGTACAGATGATGTGTTGTCTAACGATGCATCTGAAACCTGTATAATTTTGTTAACCAGTGTCACCTCAATAAATTTAATAAAAAGAGAATCAACCAATGAATGCATAAATAAGTTGGGCAACAAATCAATGCTTTTTTTTCCCTCTCTCTCTCCTCCTTATTTTCTCTTTCTAAAACCAATCACTAAAAAAGAATTCTCTGATAGGAGGAATTAAGCTGATCAAAGGGTGCCCCAAGATTTTGTCCCATAAATAGCATACACAGCTTGACAGCTTGATTTTAGAGATGGGACGCTGCACTAGTTGAGTGGTAAGGATTTTGGCTACCCTCCGTGGGCTTTGTAAAGATGTTACCGGTTTAGTGTTTAATTTCCTGTACAGTGTACTTTGGTCAGGTTACTTTTGGTAAAAGTCTTTGTCTGAGTTAATGACAACTTTGTTAGGCAAAACTAGTGAATTTCTCCATTCTACTCTCAATTATACCAGAAATCGATGTGCTTTTCTATCCAAAGCTATTTTAAGAACCATTGGTGAAAGATTTTAGCACAGAGAGGGTACACTCACCCCAAATTAAGGCCTGTATCAAACATTGTTATGGATTTTTGTTTTTTTTACTAAGACTCCTTATTTGCTAGGAGATGGGGCTGTGCTCATTTTCATTCTTTCCAAGTGGGTGTCAGTTTGGGGCCCATAAGCATAAATGCAGGCCAGTTTCTAGATGTGCTCTCGGTAAAGTATCTGTGTGTCAACAACCTTCTAGAAGAGTGGTTCAGTTTCCCCAGAAGAAGCATTCTTTTTAGGGAGAAATTTATGTTGATGATTTTCAAATTATTGGAACTCCTCAGGCAGTTTTCCAGCTGGCCCATCCCTGTACACTGACTTAAGAAGTGCCAATTTTGGAATTTTGGCAGACGCGAGCATGACCTGGTCAACTTCAAGAGGCAGCTCAGGGAGAGATTTCAGCATGCACATTTTAACACAATTACCAGTTTGCTTCTGGATGGAATCCAGCACTTTCTTTTTAATACACGAGGCTCAATATCTTTTTAAAATCACTTTCCCTTTATGCTGTATTCGTGAGAAACTGAGAGCCTTCTAAGTTAGGAAAAATCCGAAGCAAAGTGTTCTTTGATTTATAAATCCTAAAAGTAATTTCTTTGATAGTCTGACATGCTTATTTACTCTTAGATGTTTGAATATATTTATTGCACGTGGATTTAGAATGTTAATAGTCAATTTTAGAATATTGAAGATAGGGATTATTCTTGCAATAGTTATAGCACATGTGGAGTAAAGGTTAAATATCTATTAATTGTAAAAATTGAAAATTCATATTAAATGTTTCTATTTGTTAGGTGATCATTTTGTATTCTTAGTGGAATTAATTTATAGGCTCAGAGTAATGATAGTGGTTCTCTTGAAACTCTTGAGCAATGTATAAATACTGTTAGACAGTAATGAGGCATAGTCACATGTGCACACCCACACGCGTGCTCACACACATGCATGACCGAATTTTCACAATGCACATCCAACCACTGGGGATAACACGTGTTTGTTACTAACCATGACAGAATGCAGGTGAGCTTGAAAAATTAAAAATTGCTGGGGAATAGCTTATTGGTGTCAAAGAAAAGGGAGACATAAATTACTTTAGAAAGTGTGACCATGAGTAGGTTATCTAACTTATCTAAGTCTTAGTTTCCACACCTGCAAAAGGAGGATAATAATATTTAACTTACAGGATAATTGTGAGTGTTAATTAAGCACAATGCCTCATACCTAGTAGACATTTAACAAATGGAAACACTGGTGAAAATCAGTATGGACTTTGGCATCCAATTGTCCTGGTTGAATTCTGGCTCTGTTGTTTACTAATTGTATGGCCGCTGGGCAAATTAATGAACTTGACCTCATTTTCCATCAAGCATTGGATGAAGAAATGAAATAAGGTATATAAAGTGTGCAGCCCAGATGTCAATAAATGTTGCTATTATGATTAATAAAAAAATTACCAGTGTAAGGATTCCCCGACGGTAGGATGAGGTGGCACCAGCTGGTTCAGTGCCTTTCAATTTGCCTCCTATGGTGCTTGATTATTGAATGGACACTCTCTCTGTTTTATTTGTTTGTGGGCATGTAAAATATATTGCTTTCCCACATGAATTTTCATTTGAAGAATGAGTTGTGTTGCTAAGAGAGACTTGAAAAACATCCATTTGGTCCAACTCATTAATTTACAGAAGCAGGAATCAAAGCTCAGGAAGTTAATAATGAAGCAGTCAGGACTGGAATTCAGGTCAGCAGAATTTTGACTCCAAGTTATATGATATTAGCACGATGTCATTCTCAGTTGCACATTAGTTTCCATCTTAATGAAATGACTTCAGGAATTGAGACAACATCTGCAATATTTTCCTAAACTATAAGCTAATCAAAAAGATTTCCCCCTAAAATTTATTTTAAAGAATTACTTAAAAAATATGAAGGAAAAATAGTATTACTTTGTTTCCTAGTTTGGGCTCTCCAGAGAAACAGAACCAATAGGAAGTGCATATCTATTTCTATCTATCATCTATCTATCTATCTATCTATCTATCTATCTATCTATCATCTATCTATCCTCTATCTATCTATCTATCTATCTATCTATCATCATCTATCTATCTATCACCTATCTATCTATCTATCTATCTACCTATCTATCATCTATCTATCTATCTATCTATCTATCTATCTATCTACCTACCTATCTATCATCTATCTATCTATCATCTATCTATCATCTATCTATCTATCTATCTATCATCTATCTATCATCTATCTATCATCTATCATCTATCTATCTATCATCTATCTATCTATCTATCTATCTATCTATCTATCTATCTATCTATCTATCTATCTATATCTAGATTTTTATAAGGAGTTGGCTCACCTGCTTATGAAAGCCAAGAAGTCCCAGGATCTACAATCAGCAGACTGAAAACCAGGGGAGCTGATAGCATGATTCCAGTTTGAGTGTGAGGGCCCTGAGAACCAGGAGGAGTAATGAGTGGCATAAGTTTCAGCCCAAGTCCGAGTCTAAAGGCCGGAGAAGAACAACCTGGAAGACTGTTAGGCAGGAGAGCAACTTCTCTCTTGCTCAGCCGTTTGTTCTATTCAGGCCTTTGACGGATTGGATGGGGTCCACCTATGTTGGGGGGAGAGCAATCTGTTTAAGGCAGTCTACTGATTCTAATGTTAATCTCACTCAGGAACACCCCACAAACACACTCACAATAATGTTTAACCTAATACCTGGGCTCCTCAGAACTCTGGGCACCAGGTAAAATACCTTTTATTACTGATTCTAATATATGTGTTTAAGATGTGAATATATTCTCCAACATTATTCACTCATTCTCAATAAATATACATTTTCCTATATACATGAACATTTAGTTTGTCATATATCTAAGCTTAATTCTCTACATGGTTAATTTCCCCCACATGTAACACAGAGAGCATTGTCTGAATTTTCCTCTTTTATGATAATTAATTGCTTAAGTAACTGGCCTATCAACTTGGTCAGGGGGTGGTTATTATTTTATTATATTTAGAATTCTTATGATGATATTATTTAATGGTGTTTGATAAAAGTTCACCTAATTTTAACTAGCTTTCTCTTAAGTCTTGGGCTTTATTACTACTTAAGGCCATATTCTTCTAAACATTATAAAGTACTTATTCTTAGATAAGAACAGTGCATAAAAGATCATCTTTTTATATACTAATATTCTAAAGTAAAGAGGTCAAGTAACTCAAATGAATTTATATTGAATACAGAAAAAATAATACCATGAAAATTGTAAGAAACAATATAATAGCAAGGATTTTCTGTGGCCATTCATATATATCACAACTGTGAATTAATCAGATCATCTGTCCATACTGTCCTACTCCTTAATATTATTATACTGTCCCTGGGCAGAGAGAGGGGAAAAGCAATATTTTCCTTCATCTATTCTGCAATATTTGACAGTTTATGGAATTATAAAAACAATTAGGAAACATGTCATTCAATTTTATGTTGATGGTACTTGATAGCAGATTTAATCCCATAGTTGATATATTCTGTCAACTATTTATTAAGATATATATTAAAATTTCCAAAAAATTGAAAGTTATCATGTTAACAGATGCATTTCTACCTTTAAAATACCAGTTTTAGTAACTGTCTAAATATTGAAATTGTTCATTAAAACTTCACTGAAGTTATGCTATGCTTCTACTTGAGCAAGTTATCATTAATTTCCACTTCACTAATTCAACATTTTTTATTGTTTGAACAGAACTTGGATGAGGATCGCAAAATTTTGTGAATAGCAAAAATTGTACCATGATATAAACATTAAGGTAATTAATGGAACAAACTTGAAATAATTTGGAAGCATTTTTCTATATGTAATGATTTTGCTTAGAAATATCATCAACAGGCTATTCCTTCATTGCCTTGCATTTTTAGCACTGTTAAACACCTTCTCTTTCTTGGACATTCATCTCTTCTGGAGTCTATGGCACCACATTGCTGCCTGGCAACATTAAAAATCCACTCTTGCCTCTCAGTGGAAATGCCTACGACCAAGCCTCAAGACCATCTGATTACATCTCACCCCCACAGTCGGCCTCCTCGATGATGGCTTTTGCAGTCTGACCACATAGCATGGCAGGTCCTCAAATAACATCATTTCCTTATAACTTTGATGAAATGCCATATATCATATCCTGTATCCAGTGAGTAGAGTTCAGTGTTTATTTGCATCCCTGAGATTTAGGGAACTACTGTCTGGTCCCTGACAGGAGAATTCTAAAGGCAAGAGACTGTAGGTAGAATACCTACTTTGCAGCAAAGACAAAGGGAAGAAAGAAAGCCTTGCAAGCAAACTGTACTTTCATAGTTGGAGAAACTATGTGTATGGTTTTCCCTTGAGTCAAGTAGACCCAAGTTTCCATATGATGTATCCTACACACAGGTTACTATACTCAGAGGAAGGAGGAGTGGAAATTGGTGGAATATCAATAACTTAAGAGACGCAGATGACCCCATCTTATGGGCAGAAACTAGCAGTGATTCAGATCAACTTTTGAAGAAAGTGAAAGAAGAAAGTGCCAAAGCAGGACTGCATTTGAACATCAAGAAGATAAAAATCATGACTACACAAGAAATACAAAACCTTACCATAGACAGTGAAGACACTGAAATTGTTAAAGATTTTGTTTAACTTGGTTCTCTCAGCATTCAAATGGAGACTGCAATCAAGAACTCATGAGAAGTCTGAGGCTCAGAAGGGTAGCAATGGAAGAATTAGGAAATATCACCAAGAGCATAGATGTGTCATTAGAGACCAAGTCTAAGACCATCCACACCCTATCTTCCCAATTACTATGCACTGATGTGGAAGTTGGACAGTGAAGATGCCTGGTAGAAAAACATTTATTTTAATACAGTGTTGGAGGAGAGCTCTACAGAACCTTGAACCTCCAAGGAGATGAATGGGTGAGTCCTAGAGCAAATTAAGTCTGAAATAATCCTGAAGGCAAAACCAACAAAAGTGAAGCTGTCCTACTTCAGGCACATCATGAGAATGTAGGATTCTTTGGAAAAGACAACAATGTTGGGAAAAGAGAAGGCAGCAGGAAAAGAGGAAGACTAAACCTAAGATGGAATGAACCCATAAAGAAGCCATAGGCTGAGTCTACAGGAGCTGAGCAGGGCTGTTGAGGACAGGACATTGTGGAGGTCACTCATTCATAGAGTTGCCAGGAGTCTGAGCTGATTCAATAGCACATAACACACATACAAGTAGACCTATGGGAGAGAGATATTCAAAGGAGGCCTTGAAAAGGATTTTGTCTACAAAGGCCATCGGTGAGGGTGAAGTCAGCAGGTGGAGAAGAGACCCCCAGAAGTCCCAGGGACTAAGATTTAAAGTTTAAGCTGCTGGAAGAAGGAGAGTCATTGTTCACATCATGGAAATTGCACTGGAGCTATCTAATGGGGTAATCTCTGAGAAACCCACAAATCATTACAAGAGAGAGAGAGAGAGAGAGAGAGAGAGAGAGAGAGAGAGAGAGAGAATGAAAAGTCTATGAATCTCAAAGTACATTGATGACACATGATGACAGTTCCAAGGAACCACAAAAGCCTGGGCTAGGAAGTCATTTCCCCTTGTCCCTGTCTCCTTGGGCCTTATCTTGGAGGGACTGGATGGTGGGGGACGAGTCTGCTTTTTAGTTTGTTACAATGTGGAAAATCTACACAAAATTTTTTCAACTTTTTTTCATATCTCAAAAAGATCTTGCAAGAATAATAATTGCAGGGTACTTTTTTTTAGGATAGTTTGCAGAACTCAAAAAATCGCTGTGCAGTAATTGGGAATAATTCCAAAGGCAATATAAAAACGCATTACTTTCCCCTATATTTACAAGCACTAATATAGAAAAATATATTAAACCAAATCTTGGGGGACTTAAGTAATATTATGTGTCGTATACTCGATGTTTCAGTAAGTGTTTACAGATTTTTCTGTAGTCGACTTTGATTTTTTTTCCTTGCACATTCTGAAGCTTGCTTGATTGTAAATGTGTATGTTAAATTGGGAATTTGATTCATGCTTAACAGGGAGGTTTTATTTTTGATGGCCTTCTTTTTACCTTTCAGGGCACTAAATATCCCTCTACTCTTAGACTACGTCACTTTACAAAGCCCGCTAACCTCAGGGTTGACAAGAGCTTTTATTTCTTCTTTACTGAGCACATATACCTTACATATTGGCATTTTAATGAGGTAACATACTGCTGTATTTTCAAGGGAGGGAAGGCAATTTCCTTTTTGGTGGGCGGTTTTCTTTTAAAGATCTGATTTACTTTTTTAAAACTTGATTCAGTTTTGAAAAGAAATATGACTCAACCCTTCTCATTTTATACATATGGAATGATTACTGGAAAATTCAGAAGCAAATACAATTATTTCTAGCTTTCAACAAGAAAGATCTTTACTTCTTGGACTATCTTCTTTGAACAATAATTGTAGTTCAGTTTTACTTTTTAGTTTCCCTCTTTTAATTAAGAAGACATATCGTCCCAGTTGATATCAATTTTACTCCATAATTTGAACTGTGTAAGAATCATTAGATTTAAGTGGAGTTGTCTGCTCAGTTTTCTATTATTAAAAATATGAATGCTCTCAGACTGTGAGCAGGAGTGTTCCTGGCAAAATATTTTCACAGGGCAGTTAGCTGTATTGATTGCGATTTTAAAACTTAAAGCCCTGTAAGTCATCACTTCTGGAAAACCATCTAACAGGATGCTTGCTTAAGTATACAGAACTGCGTATACAGAAATGCATTGCAACGGTTCAAAGATGTCAACCACCTGGCAGAAACTGCATGAGGGCAGGGACTATCTGGTCTGCCTTGTGCATCTGTGCTGTTTTGAATGGAATTGATTTCTGTATGTTGGTCTTGTGTGCTGAGATTTTACTACATCAATGAAAGCTTTTCCCTTTACTCTTTATTTTCCTAGACCTTCTTCCCATAAGACAAACTGTCGTGTAATTTTAAAATAGTTCATAAAGTTAATTCAATAAGTATTTATTCAAAATAACATGCCCTTTTAACACAATTACCAACACACCGACGTGCATAAAAATCAGCACCCATATTCAACTGTGAGTCCAAACGTGTGTCTTTGCGTGTATGCCGATTGATGTGCATTGATCATGGAAAGCTTTTATTGTACACGGACATTCTCATCATTTTGTGTAAATAAGAATAGTTTTACATCATTAATTTTAATGGCTTCCGGCTTTACTATACATTATAATTTATTTAATTTAGCATAATTCATTTAATTATCAGTTAACATTAAGTAGTTTAAAATTTATAGCCATCATAAATTAGACTAACATGAGCATGGTCCAGTGCGTAACTTCGAGATAACATTGCGTGGTCTCTGTTTAGATGAGAATTACTGGGAATGTGATGGTTGGGCTCAGGAAATAGTCACACAATCCCAGGATCCTGTAGAATGTTTAAAATAATTTACTATCCCATCAATATTACAGGAAAACGTCCATTTCTCCACACCTTGGCCAATACTGTTTTTCCCTTTGATTTTTTTTTAAAAAATATATTTTATTGATATTTTACAGAGAGGAAGGGAGAGGGATAGAGAGCTAGAAACATCGATGAGAGAGAAACATCGATCAGCTGCCTCCTGCACATCTCCCACTGGGGATGTGCCCGCAACCAAGGCACATGCCCTTGACCGGAATAGAACCCGGGACCCTTCAGTCCGCAGGCTGACGCTCTATCCACTGAGCCAAACCGGTTTCGGTTTTCCCTTTTATTTTTAACTATTTCAGATATATCTTAATCACTTACAATCTCTTCTGAGTTCTCAAAGATGCCTACCCTCTTCATTTTCCTTAATTCAAAGGAGGGAGAAAAGGAAAAACCAGACAGACAACACTTTTTATACGGGTGTTATTTTTAGACCCTAGGAATCAGAATTTCAAAGGACAACATTGTCTTCTCCACCTCACTATGAATGAGGAACCTGTTTCTAAAGCAGCCCTGACCCACAGCTGTGGTAGTGATACCTCAATCGAAAGAGAACATGGCTGACCTCGGACAAATAAATGATTAGATATTTAAAATCATTAAAACATTTTTCTTGTCTTAGGTGAAAAGCTACCCTTTTGAGATTTCTACCAATGGCTCAGACATTTTTGGAGGCAATGCAACTTTCCCCTTATAGCTAAAGGAGGGTCTTTATAAGAGGTCATTCGTTGTGTTTCCTGTTCGTTACTCATTTCTGGAAATTGTCTGGCATAATTTTAAAATTATGAGATTCAGTTTCTGTGGACTGAAGTTTGGTAAATCATCCCAGGCGCTCTATCATTCCTTTCTCTAGGTGTTAATGTGTAAGTTTTAGAAGTTGGGCAATTTTTACATGTAATCTGGATGCATTTAAATAAAATAAGGCAGGATTTCCAAGAAGCAAAACATGAAAAGTTTAACTCTGAAACATCTTGGGATAACCTTGCTATCTGCAATTTAGGACAAAAGCCATTTCCCCCATCTGCTCAGCACTGTGAGTAGCAAATGCACAAAGTGAAGATGGCCTCAGTCCTTTAGAAGTCCTTCCTTCAAACTTGGGTGCCTTGCAAATTATATATTAAGATCTTACATTTTTCATCTGTTTCTATTTGAAAATGCATATGCAGAGATCAGAATAGACAGTAATTCTCCAAATGTATATTCTTCTTTTCTTTTTTTTCTTGAAAACATTTCACATAACCCTAGGGATACGGATGAGCTCACTTGAAGTATTCATTGGTTTTGCTCATTGTGATTTTATTGGCTTTGGTATGTAGTCGGTTAATAATTAATAGCATTAAATTTATATTCCACTGTGACTACATGAATAAACAGTAAATATATGTTTGCATTTCTGCGAAAGCATTTTTAAGATTTTATGTTTTGGTCTTCAGAAAAAAGGTCTGAGCTGTCAATACAAAATACATAAATATTTATAAATGCTTAGATTCTTCTCCCTCGTTGTAATACTAGATTTAACCAGGGTTGAATGAAGAGTAATTTGAACTATAATAGCCTGTGGCTTTTTGACCTATTCTGTATTATAATTATTGCTTTTTGGCCAATACTTCTCTACACCTAGTGGCCTCATTGAAACCTTTTTTTAGGTTTCAATTATTAAAGCTAAAAAATAGCACAAGGTAAATGCGAATGTTGTCATCCAAACGGGGGCCACTAACTCCCTTCTTCTCATTGTTCATTTACCTTTAAGTGTCTGCAATGGGCAGGTGATAGTCTTTCTTTTTCATATGTGAATGATGAATATATTTCATACTATTTCACATTTTGACACTGCTTCTCATTACCATTTTTCTTTTCATATTATGTAGTTGATGGGAAGTCAATTTTTCTGTATATGATAGATTCCATCATTTGCTCAGTAATGTATCTCTTGGCAGTGAATATATTACAATAGCACATCCCAGTGGTTTGAACAGAAAGAATGCAAGTTCTAATCTAGACCCAGACCCTGGGTTTATCTATTTCTCAAATGGACACCTTACTCATGAAAAATAAATATTCATAAATAGTTCTTATTTCATTTCTTCTCTATGTCAGACACTAACAAAACTGGATGAAAACTGCCTTTCTTACAGGTGTCTAAATGCGTATTATTTGTGAGAAATTTTCAACTTAGTAGCAGGTATATAATATTAATGTTTCATTATCCATTAATCCTATCAGGCCATGATTTGCATGGCAACCATCTGAATACTTTTTAGGTATCATGAGGCATTTTGGCACAGTGCCTTATTATTGGCCCTTTCATCTACAGCATGGAAAAGACAATGAAACAATGACCTTTCAATAAAAGTGAGGAGGAAAGGAATGAGAATATGGAGTTTATATTCTATTATTAAAGTATATTGGACCAGAAACTATCAATTGCTCTGAGAGTCTGAGCATGGAGGACTGAGTAAGACATGCTATTTCGGAATCACATGAACATCTCACACATTCATATGGTGCTCAGTTACATTTACTGTAAAGTGTCTTACTGTATTTTTATTTATCAACTTCTTATTAGTCTAACATAGACTAAGAAATGTTTTAACTACTAAAAAGTTTTATGTCAATTTATTGAAAAAATTATACAGCTATATTTGAGCATTTTATAACTGTTATTTTAAGATAAAAATCTTTATTTTCTCATTAACATTTTTCTTATTGGTTTTACATTATTTTCTTAGATAAGTATTATTTTTGAACCCCTTATCCTTTTCTTGTGCATGTATCACATAGTACTTTATAACACGCTCATTCCTTTTCCACTTTTCTTAATCTTCCATCAGAGCCTCTCTTTTCATAATTATTTGAAGGCTATTTTTATCATATCAGCTAACTTCTGAAGAAATGTGCTTTTGATATGACTCTGGCCTGAGCAAAATCCCTTTGTTTTTATGTCATTGTTTTTATACGTGCTTGGCATGTATAACTCTAGGATTCCAGACTCCTGACAAAACCATTTGACTTTTTCATTCTATTTCATGTAGATTTTAATTCTGCCTTTCCATTCTACTCCATTGTTTTTACAGTCTCAAAACAAAGATTTCTTTCATTTTGCCAGTAATTTTTGTTTGAATTCTCTGCCCAAATTTAGTATAAGCTAAAGTGTATTGCTACTTAAAAGCATTTTTCATTTCTTCTACAATCCTAATGTAATATGGACCAATAGCCTTTGAGTAAATTATATCATTGCCCCTTCCTTTCTTCATGTATAAATGAGGATTTGGGAAAATAATGGTTCCTACAACTAAAGGTCCTTACATTTGGATAAAATACCAAGGAGCCTTATGCTAGGTTTTTATGGTTTATATACAATTCCATCATGTTTTAATAAGGCTTTGTTGAAATATGACATTCTAGTCTCAAACCTTGGTAAAACACTATAAAAATAAGCATATCTCTCCTTGGGATGGAGAATTAATCATTATTATCAATTTTCATTATTTTCTAGTTATTGTTTTTTTTTCAGAAATATTTTTAAAATACATTTTATTGATTTTTTACAGAGAGGAAGGGGGAGGGGAAGAGAGTTAGAAACATCGATGAGAGAGAAACATCTATCAGCTGCCTCCTGCACACTCCCCACTGGGAATGTGCCTGTAACCAAGGTACATGCCCTTGACCAGAATCGTACCTGGGACCCTTCAGTCTGCAGGCCGATGCTCTATCCACTGAGCCAAACCGGTTAGGGCTCTAGTTTTTGTTTTTAAATTATGATGAATTACTTAAAAATTTTTACTTAAACTTGATGTTTGTACTTGACACATTAGATGTACACTAGACACTTTAACTAGATAAGCTGTTGAGAAACTTGGCCTGGAGATTAAAGAGAAGATTTAACAAATATTTAAAATTTCTCAAACTTTCCAGGAGAAACCCTGTGTCTCAGAAAACCACATGGTATCTTACAATTACTTGAGAACTATTTTCCGCAATTCATGGAGATGAAATGACCAAGGCAATGACATAAATATTCCAGAATAGCTCATAGGTGGACATATTTTGCTTTTGTATCTGGTGTTGTGATTGCTATTTTTAACAACACAGAATTGATTTTCTAAATGAAATGCATCACAGAAAAAGTGTCTAGTGAATAATTTTAATAACAATTTATGGAGCTATCATGGGACAAGCAGTTGTTTAACACTTATTTGCCCTTGAGATTTAGAAGAGATCACATTTCTAGTATCTATAATAAGGAGCTGATTTAACTGAGTTCAACTTAGCTGTGAACAAGTGGATTAACAAGTACCTTAATAAAATTTTAATTTACATTTCATTTATCACATTTAATAGAATCAACTTCGTTGTTTCGGAGTGAGGAAATGCATTAATTTCCAAGGATAACTGTAGGTACCATTAATTTCAAATCTTTTTATTGTTGGTTGTCATAGTTACCATAATTATGTACCCTAGGTAGACAAGAAATATAAGATGAATAACATAAAATTTTGCTATTAAAAACCATGTAATTATTTAACAATTAAAACTACCTCTGTTTGTATAGCTTATAAATTTTCCTTCCACTAGAAAAATATTTAGTTAAGGCAATTGAAGGTCTTTGGTCCTTTCAGGATGTAAGTTAGGTAGTTACATATTTTTGTGTCTGAGAAATATCTGGATTTCCATTGATAATGTTTTGACTTGAGTCTTTATTACTCACACTACTTATTTTTTCCTTTGTCTCTTAAGAAGTATTTCTGCTATTTGCAAATTACAACATTCTGATCATTTCTGTTAACAAAGAGTAATGCATTTATTGATAAAATAAGAAAATGCTATGCAATGAGAAAAAATTACTCTCTATATGATAGTATTTACTTTAACGCCAATAAACAAGAGGTCGATGAAAAAAGGGTACACTACACCAGTGTCAGCTTTAACAGGGAAAACAATCCACTTGAGATCATTGTGCATATTAAACCCGTTGACTCAGTTTTGCCCTGAAAGCAAATCAGTTGATTACTTGACTAGGATAGAAAGGATATTCTTAATTTTACTTTTTGATCTGTCTTTAAAATGGACTCATAATTATAATCCTTGAACTCTGCTGGTTCTTATGAAATAATTGATGGCTTCGATCCATTTTTATAATGCCAATCCTGAGAACTTGATATACTTATATACTTGAAGACACAACTAGAATCGATCACCTTATAGATTTCTGAATAAGGAAAAAATGAGTATATACTGAAAGGCCTGTATTCTGTTTCAGAACTGGTATCCTGTCAAGACATTTTTCAGGTTATATCAGTTATAATAAAAAATAACATTTCCTTGATGTAAGACAAGTGATCTAATTTTAATGACAGCTACTGTTAATGTCAGGCACCCAGATATAGTTTATAATGCTTAGTAATTACAGTGATCTTTTTTTTTTTTTTTACTAATTATTTCAAGAAAAAGAAGTAAAAGCTTTAAGAATGGGCACAAAGGCAGCTATATTGGATCTTTTCTGTAAAGCAAATAGCTTTCAAATCATTCCATTAACTGTCAGCACAGTACAAAAAGAATTAATCAAAAATGACATCAATTTTAGGGGCCTGCCAAAATCTCATGAGAAAAACAATCCCATCATAAAAAGAGAGAAATTAAGGGTAGTGTCCCTGATTCCATAAAGGAATTTCAGTTCCCCCACCCCTGGTTTCACCCACATTTGTGTTATAGAAGATTATAAGATACATAATTTTAAATTCTTCTGGTGCATTTATTGCCAAGAAACTAATTTGTCTAATGTACTAAAGTGAATCAATATATTTCTGTATGTCTTGTTTTTACCTGAGTTTTCCAGTTAATATCTTTGTTAGCTTATTTTTTTTTAAATTTTGACTATTCTTTAGCATATTTGAGATTATTAGAGTCTTGTGTAGAATTGTGTAGAATCCAAATAGACAACCAAAGCTAATAGATTACTTGAAAACAAAATGTAGGATAAAGTAAGAAAGGACACATGAAAATAGGTATTGAACCTAAACCAGAATATCCAAGAATTTCTTACTGAGTATCATTTATTGTACAGTTGTTTTTCAGGACCTGCTAAAATAATAAGAATTTACTTGGAGTGTTTATTTGGAGTACTCTAAGTCTGCGTGGCCGAGGTAGTAAATATCTGGTAATTGGTAACTGTGATGTGCACAGAGATGAATATTACTTCTATCCTTTACTAGACTTACCCAAGGCTCAGAGTGATGGGATTGCCAACATAATTTATTAAAGTGGAACAGTGCCCAGCTGGCGTGGCTCAGTGGTTGAGCGTTGACCTATGAACCAGGAAGTCATGATTCAAATCCCGGTCAGGAGGCATGCCCGGGTTGTGGGCTTGATCCCCAGTGTGGGCCACGCAGGAGGCAGCTGATCAACAATTCTTTCTCATCATTGATGTTTCTATCTCTCCCTTCCTCTCTGAAATCAATAAAAATATATTTTAAAGTAGAACAGTGAGTCCAGGAATCTAACTACTTTCCCAGTGCTCTTGTTACTACTTTATTGCTCCTATCTCACTGTGTTCTGTGCAAAGCACCATAGACCTCAAACTTTATTAGAAGGTGAGTGGAAAAACACAAGGAAGCAAATGTCCTCCTTTCTAATTGTTTGCTTGGGATACATCGGTGAAGAAAACAAAGGCCCCTGTCTTTGTGAAATTTTTAGCATAGCAGAGGGAGACAGAAACGGAAGATAAACACAACAACAACAACAAAATGAATGGGTGGACAAGTGAGTTAACAGAGTTTGTCAAAAAGATAATGAGTTGTACGAAACAAAGAAAACCAAAGCCTAGGGGATTGGGGTGCTGGAGTGGAGGTGTGAGAGAGGTTGCCCCTGTTAAAGTTTCTTTTTTTGTTTAGGAAAATGTGTCCATCTCTACCTGCCTCATTACAAAATATATAATAAATATAAATGATGATTGAAATAGAAATTATATAAACATAAACTATATGTGTGTGTATACGTGTGTGTATACTCACACATATGTTTGATCCACATTATTCACAGATTCTGTATTGGGGAATTCAAATATTTGCACCAAAGATAGAGAAAATGAATCCTGGGCCAAGGTTCTTGAGGCAGAGAAAGGGACCTGGATGAAGAGCAAGGTTGAGACAAGCTGTCTTAGAACTGAAGGAGGGGTTATTATAACTATTTCTCATAATCATATGTGCTTTTGGGGACAGTGAAGAGATAGCCCTTACCACATATACAATGACATTCTGAGTAGTTCAACAAGATTCTAAACCTACTCTGAGTAGAAAGAGTCAGTCCTTTCTCTGTGCTTCAAGAACAGTACGTGTCTGCCTGTATTATATCATTTTCATCATGTTTGATCTTTATAAATTATTAATTAATTAATTAATTAACTAACTCACTTTCTTACTCACTTATTTACTTACTTACTTATTTATATCCTGGCCTAATGCAACTAGAGAGGCAGATGGATTAAAATCGCCATATTTTATTGTAATTACTTGCTTCTATCTGGCACATAGTTGACAGCAGCGATCTGTGTCCTATTTTTTTCTCAGTTGCTGACTGTGTACTGAATAAATGAGTTGAATTATTTTTTTAACTTGCAATGTAGTGAACACAATGAGAAATCTGTCAATGCATAAGTGATTTTTAGGGAACTTAGTAGAACAGACTCTGAGTAACCATCATCAGTAGAAAGTTAAGGCTTACTCTTGAGTATTGCTCATGTGAAAATGTAAACAAGATTATAGACTGATTTGTCTGCTGGATCTGAATTCAAACTTTTGTAGATATGATTTATATTAATTAATAAAAGTGGTAATAATAATGGCTATCATTTTAAGTGGCACCCTGTGTTAAGTGACACCTATATATAATATATATATAAGTCTCTATACATACCCTCTACGTATATATCGTATCTCTATATATTCTTGATATAACCACGAAAGACAGGCACTATTTTCATTATGTTAGAGACTAGAAAACTGAGGTTACAAGAGAATAAGTAGCTTGTTTAAAGCCACAGAGCTAGAAATTGGCAGAGCACTAATGGACCTAACTCCTGTCCTTCCTTGCAGATTCTATTTCCATTATCCCCATGAAACATGCTAAAGGGGCAAAATGTTTTCTCCGGCGCCGGAATCAGAGAAAACCATTGTAATTCTGGAGAAATATCTCTCACATCAATTTTTTTAGTACAGTCTCATGGAATTTGGAGAACCTGAGTCAGGGTGCCATTCTCCTTGAACACTACAGACACACTTAGGCCATATGATATATAATACATTTGGGCATGATTATTGTCATGTTAAGAGACCTACCCCAATGAAAATGTTATCCAAAAATAGTCCATAGATTCTCTTGATCATCTGACTCTACCCAAAGTGTGAAGGGTCTGAGATTTTATTCTACTTGGAAGCTAGCAATTTAGCCTGCAGGAGTTTGATGGAGGCTGGCAGAAGACATGAGACTCGTAGGTCAGAGAAAAAAGAACTTTACTGCCCCTGGCACAGTAAGTAGGATGAGTTTTGGTACATTTGCATCAATTTTCCTTGCCCCTTAGTGGCATGGGTCCAGTGTGAATGGGCCCAGACCGATGCCTGTACATGTGGAATGTGTTACAGGAGACTCAGAGGAACCCTGAGTTTAGGGAACCCAAATTTTTATAATGAGAAGTCTAACGAGCTATTTGCTCTGGAGGGAGACATATCTATCTCTCAAAGTGGTAAGCAAACCCGTCTTTTGCTCTGAAGGAGACACTCTGTCTTCTAAGGCTGCTGGTTATACAAACATCCTTGAAAAGATAGTCTGGAACAAAGGGTAGTTAGTAACTCAAAGCAAAGGGCAGTCATTGCTTCACTTCACAAGATGTGCAGAAATGTGAGAAATCTGTGGAGAATTCTCTCCTAACTAAAAATTTATTTTTCTTTGCAAACATTGGATATTTTTCCATTTTAATTGCTCAGTATTAGTCAGCATCCTTGCTTAGAAACATGCATTTTTATCTTATTATGCTGTGGGTATGATTATCGTATGAATCATAGATGATGGTATGATATATCACCACCTTAAAGTAGAAGCAACTCATATTTGTCTTAAATTACATATAATTACTCTTGGGAAATTGTATTGAAAGACTAATTTTACATTGGCATGTCACTTAATTACACATCAGTAGTGACACAAAAAATTCAAAATATTCTAATAAAGCTCCTCCAAAAAAATAATACAGTCAAGATACTTTTTACTCCAGTATAACCAAAATCAAGAGTTTATGGATCATCAAGTTTCTTCTATGTAAACTCAGGTTGCTGTTATTCCAAATGAGTACCCAAGCCTTGCTAAAGCTTTTAATTTCTCACCTGGGAAACGAGTGGGAACCCCAAGGGTCTATTGGTCACTCTGTCCAAGGCCCTACTCAGATGCAGTTCCTGAAGCCCCTTTCTTCCTTGCAAAGAGCCCCCAGGACTCAGCCTGCTTTCTTCCTACCTTGGTCACAGGAACCACTAAACTGCACACTAGTCATTTTATAACAGTGAGGAACTACAACCCACTCCACCATTCTTTTGACATTGTTTCTGTAAATGCTGACTCTAACTGATATGTAGCTTGTAGATAAAGAGCATCCTATATAATAAAAGGGTAATATGCAAATCGACCGAACGGTGGAATGACTGGTTGCTATGATGCGCACTGACCACCAGGGGCCAGATGCTCAATGCAGGAGCAGCCCCCTGGTGGTCAGTGCTCTCTCATAGGGGGAGTGCTGCTTAGCCAAAAGCCAGGCTGACAGCCGGCGAGCTCAGCGGTGGTGGCTGGAGCCTCTCCCACCACCGCAGCAGCGCTAAGGATGTCCCACTGTGGGCTTAGGCCCGCTCCCTGCAGTCAGACATCCCCTGAGCACTCCAAGACTGCAAAAGGGTGCAGGCTGGGCTGAGGGACCCCCCTACCCATGAGTGCACAAATGTTGTGCACTGGACTTCTAGTGTTTGTATAAGAATCCTAGGAACTAACTTCAGAAGATACAGACTGTGACCTTTAGTCATCCCAGTTCCCAGAGATTTGCTCACCTTCAACTGTAGAACCATGATGACTGTGAACCAGAATGAGGAAGACTAGGCTGACACACACCAGACCATCACTTGACCAGTTTTGAGGTCCTTGTCAGAATGGACTGTGCTGGCCTGCACGTGGAGAACTTTTCAACTACCTGATCTCTTCGTTCTGCTTCCCCCTTCTCACCTTATAAAAACCTTTGCCTGCACTGAGATGGGGAGATGAGCTTTGCAACAAGAGTACCCCATCTTCCCAAGATGCCAGCACTCAAATAAACCTCTTTCCTTTTTTCCACCAGCACCTGTCTCCTGAGTTTGGCTTTTGTGGTGGCAGGCAGCCAAACCTTGGTTCCTGTTACAATTTAATCTTAACTACCTCAGGGAGGTTTCCACAGGCTGATTTCTGGGCACCACACCTGCCTCCATGCCTCTTGTCTGCCCTCCATCTTCTCTGTTCTCCCCTGCCTCTCAAGAACATACCGAAGCTCTCTCCTCTAAACCTATGTTTACCTCCTTCTCTTGAATGCAGTGAAATTGTGTCCCGTGCTTTTAGCTCTCACCCTCTGCCCAATTGGCTCATTAAATTATCTTCTTAAAAACATTTTCTGCCTGGGAAAAACTATGATGCCAAGCGTTAAGATATATACATAATACTTTGATGGAGTACATGTGTGTTTTTATAAAAAGTGAAAAATAGTGAAAAGCTCAAAGAATACAGATCATCTCTGACCTCACTATTCCCAAATCCTCCTATCTAATAAAAGAGTAATATGCTAATTGACCATTACTCCAACACACAAGATGGCCATCCCCATGTGGTCAAAGATGGCAGCCCCCATGTGGACACAAGATGGCCACCACAAGATGGCTGGCAGGGGAGAGCAGTTGGGAGGGACCAGTCCTGCAAGGGAGGGCAGTGTGTGTGTGGGGGGACCCAGGCCTGCAGGGGAGAGCAGTTGCAGGGGGGACCAGGCCAGCAAGGGAGGGCAGCTAGGGGTGACCAGGCCTGCAGGGGAGGGCAGTTGGGGGCAATTGGGCCAGCAGGAGAGCAGTTAGGTGTCGATCAGGCTGGCAGGGGAGTGGTTAGGGGGTGATCAGGCTGGCAGGCAGAAGCAGTTAGGGGCAATCAGGCAGGCAGGCAGGTGAGCAGTTGGGAGCCAGCAGTCCTGGATTGTGAGAGGGATGTCCCAGATTGGAGAGGGTGCACACGTGGCTTAGGGACGCCCCCCACCCCCATGCCTGAATTTCATGGACCGGGCCTCTAGTAGATTATAACATGTTAACCTGTCAGGATATTTCATTCTTTTTTTCTATGATTCATGTTATACATTTACATATGCAGCTATCACAAAATGGAATCATACTTAGCAGATTAACTGGTCATGTGTTTTATTCTCTTAAACTTAACAAATACTTTTGAATGCCCATTACATGTTTTTCTACATCACTACTTACACTGAGTATTTAGTATTTAACTGTAAGAATATGGCATAGTGCATCAGTCCTGTATTGCATATCTGATTCTAAATTTTTGCTAATGTGAACAGCACTCTGAAGTGCATTCTCAAATGTATACCTTTGCTCCACATATACCCACAATGATTTTTAAAGATAAATTCCTAGAAGTGAGATAGCTACAGGAAAAGATATTTGTCGCTGCTCTGAATAGTGTTGCTAAAGACTTTTCCAGCCGCCCAGCTCGAGATAGGCTACCTTTTGTTTAATGGGGCCATGTCCTCGAGCAGAAGGGCGCTCCAGCAGGCCCTGGCAGAGGGAATCTGACCACGAGTTATTTATTGTGGTCAGAAAGAGGTTAGAACCCCGAAGTGAATCCTGTTTTTTGATGACCTAGGGACAGGGACAAGGCATTTTTTCATGCGTGTCTACTGCTCACCATGGATATAAATTCTCTTAGACACAGATGGCTTCTCCCACCCCATCTGAAAATACACACCCACAATGGTTCGCGTTGGACACGGCAGTGCCCGCAGAAGATGTGGCTGTTGCTTTCAAGCAGTTTGAAGAACTCTTTCAGCTTCATGTTTAATTTATTTTTAAAAGAGCTTTTGCGTCCTGAACATTTTTGAAGTTTTGAAAAAAATCACCCTTTCTTCCAGTGACAAACTGAAAAGTGAATTTCTACATAGGAATGTAGAGAGGTGTTTGTGTGAAGTGTTGCTCGATTATTGTATCTGCAAAGATTCTCTCAAGGAGTAAAATATTTCCTGCTGTGCCAAGTGCCTTGTAGTACCGTACTTCCTCCCTCCCATTAAACTACAACTTAGTACAATGGGTGCCATGAAGCCAATAGCGCCTTCATTTACTCCTCTGGGTTACTAATGTTATATTGTCCTGGGTTACTCAGTAGTAAAAGAAATCTTTCAGGTCTGGACTAAATGGGACAAAAATTATTATATGACTTTAAGATATGTTCCGTTCATCTTTTCAACAAACTTAGCTTTCATTGCTCCTAATCTTTTCTAAGGGCTAATAATATAATATCACCCTTATGTAGCATGGTCTAATATTTTGTAGGGAAAATGATTCCTGAATCCTCTCCTGCATGTATTTTATTCTTCTCTCGTGTTTTGTCTTTCAGCCGGAATCATAAATTCAGACAGAAGCAGTTATTTCTACCTTAAGCACAGCCCTAATATATTGTTGATGCTAAGACATATTAAATAATGATTATAACAATAAAAATTTAGTCCCATGGAAACATTATTAAATTTTCCTCTATCTAAGATTACATGTCATCCTCCTGGTAATATGTGATAGCTGGGTGATTTATGTGTTCTCAGAATTTTAAAATATTTCTGAGGTTATAGCCTTTTTTGTGCTAGTATTTCAGTACTTTCTAACTCTATGGATTTAGTTTTTTTAAATTTTCCTACCTAAAGACTGATATGAAATGCTTTTCAATATCTTAGCCATTTTTGAGTTATAATAAATTTCATGTAGGTCTATTTTTTCTCAATTATCTTTTCCTCAATAGACAGTGTTTGTTAAATTCCATCTTGTTGCTTTATTATTATGCCTGGTACTTTATTCCGCTTTATCCTTTTCCCTTTAAATTTAAATTAATGCTATGTGTTCTTGTTTTTCTCTTTGCTTATATTGATTTCTAGAACACCCATTCACAGTTTTAGGTTTACTTTTCTTATTTTCCTATCAACTGTTTCTTTTTGCTTTGTAATAGAAATGGTATAGTGTTTTTTGAGGGTTTACACTTAAGATATAATTTAAGATATTTTAGTCATTACTCAAACTTGTGTTTTGATTATAACCTGTCTGTGGATTGCCCAACTCCTTAATGCTTCTCCTTTATAGTTACCGAGTAGAACATTCTTAAGTTGTGCAAGAGGTAACCTGTATTAAAAAAAAACAAGACAATAGGCCCAAAATGGAGTTGCTTATGTTAAGCCGGACATCACCAAACTGAGACTTAATTATAGTTTCCTTCCCCCTAGAAATGGCATGTACACCCAGGCATCAGGAATCGCCTGATCAGCACCAGTCAAGTTATCTTCCGGATAGAACCTGCCACCCTTAAAGGAAAGGAATTTGCAATAACCGGCCCACTCATTTTGTACACATTAACTTCTGCCTGTCAGAGTCTTCCATTTCATACAGCTCCCAGAGCTCCTTTCTCGCTACTAAATGGAATCTGCCCAGTTTTTGCTCAAATAAACGCTTAAAATGTTTGCTATGCCTCGCATCACCTTTTAACATCTCCTCCCCTCTGTTTCCCCTTTTCCAGCCTCAGCATCCAACACAAATGTTGGTGGAGTGGACAGAATTCGTTCCCAGGATTTCTGGCTCAGAACATGTAGGCCTTCAGCCCCCTGTTTCTGCAGCAATTCGGAGGGGTCCTCTAAGAACTTGCCCCTCCACATGTGGGTCCTGAAGAGCAGCCCTGGCATCGCCTGGAAACTTGTTGAAAATTCAGATGCTCAGCTGCCCACCCAGATCTGCTGACTCAGCACCTTCATTTCCCAAGTTCCCCAGGGGAGGCCCAGCACATTCAAGTTTGGGAAGCGCCTCTCAGGCTGTACGCCAGGTGCGCGTGAGGAGAGCTCAATGGGGAGTTAGAGGGGTTCTTTCCTCGCCTGGGGGCTGAATACCGAGCACGTGTCAACTGGCTCTATACTGAAATCAATATTTGGCTAAAATCAAGGTTGAGGCCATCTACCATCATTGTAGAATGTCTGGGATACATGAGTAGGTTTGAAATGTTACCAATATATATATTACTATTAATTATTTATATTTCAAGGTTCACATTTCTATAATTTGACATTATAATTCAGAAACAGCAGTTTTTCAGCACTGCAGCTTCTATGTGGCTCCTGCAGGCCCTTTGCTACGTGATTGTAGAGTAAATAGATATTTACTGATGCCACTGGGGATACAAAACAGGAATCTTGAAAAACTTATGAACTACAAAAAATTAAATACCTAAAAAACAATACGTTTTTCTAGGTTATTTGCTTTCATGGTATGAATGCTAATACAGAAATGGTTCTACAGAGATTAGGCTCATATCTTATCTATGCTTTGTTATTCTGCTTTATGTTATTTAAATGTTCATAAACACTTTTGACTTAAAAGTACATAATATTCTCCCCAGGGTTATCAAACTCATTCTCTTAATATCTTCACTGTCTTCTTAACTACTCTTTTAACTTTTTAAAATAATAAAGACATGGTTTCACTTAAAATGAAGAGCTTTCAAAGTACTCATCAATTATCTTGCCACTTTATTCTGGCAATGAAATCTGCAGTTATATCTCAACTGATTGATAGAATTTCAGCATATAAAAACTATATATTCTGCACAAAGGATATCTTAAAGACATGCCTATACAGGGTGGGGTGAAAGTAGGTTAATAGTTGTTCATATGGAAAATAACACAAGAATCTATATTTATAATTTCTAGTACTATCAGGATTACATTGATGGCCAGTGGGACCACCAGAAGAAGATAAGGAGCAATGATAGACTTCCAGTTCAATATTTAATAATCATCACCGTGCTAGCTAATTAACTGAATCTCTGAGGGAAAATGTTATATAGATTTCTGTGACAAATAAATAAAGTGAGATTCTGTGACTAAGCATTGATTTGACAGAGACTCAAGACAAGATCATCTATCTATACAAATTGACAAGTATCTAAAGCAATCTAATCAATTCAGTGCTGATAGAAAAGAATGTGGTAATGCCAGATGGCTCTCAACTGCAATGTCAATAGTATTGGCTGTCTAATGACCAACAAGGAAAATAATTGCATTTATTTTACTATAAATAGAGATATTTGCTTTGGGGGTTGAGAATGA
Source organism: Plecotus auritus (assembly GCF_963455305.1). Classification (NCBI taxonomy): domain Eukaryota; kingdom Metazoa; phylum Chordata; class Mammalia; order Chiroptera; family Vespertilionidae; genus Plecotus; species Plecotus auritus. The sequence goes on from NC_137777.1 coordinate 45,063,276, forward strand.
ATAGACAGGTTAAGACATTGTTGTAGGAGGCATTGCAAAAGTGAAATGGAAAGCAGAAAATAGTGGATGTTAAGCAATAGGAACAGAAGATGTCCCAGCATAGCCCAGGATCAGCTACAGTCATAGTTTCTTATAACAAAGAGAAGCAGACAAAAGGTATCAGTTTTATTCCAAGCTTGTGGTATACTGTGTATTGGGATAGAATAATAAATTTATTTTATATTAGTATATGAACTATATTTTATACTAGAACCCGGTGCATGAATTTGTGCACCTGTGGGGTCCCTCGGCCTGGCCTGTGGGGATCGGGCCAAAACTGGCTCTCCAACATCCCCCAAGGAGTCCTGGATTGAGAGAGGGTGCAGTCCAGGCCGAGGGACCCCACTGGTGCACATTGGGGTGGGGAGGGACCACGGGAGGGCTCCAGGGCGTGTCTGGTCTGTCTTGCCCAGTCCCGATCAGGGCCCATCTGGGCCAGCCAGCTAGGGAGGGACCGTGGGAGGTTGGCCGGCCAGGGAGGGATGGTGGGAGGGTCCAGGGCGTGTCTGGCCTGTCTCGCCCAGTCCCGATCGACCAGACCCCAACAGCAAGCTAACCAACCAGTGGGAGCATCTTCCCCCTGGTGGCCAGTACATGTCATAGCAACTAGTCAAATGGTTGAACAAACAGTCGGACACTTAGCACATTAGGCTTTTATTATATAGGATTAATATGTAACAGCATAGGGATGGTTATAATATAAATTTATCAGTTGGAGTTTACTCAAAGAAGTAAATTGTAGAAGTCAATATATGTGCCAAAAACTGATCCCCAGTGTGGGGTAAAATAAAACAAAAAAAGGTACCATCTTACCTGAGATATTATCAATAGCTTTCACAACTTATCTACAATAATTCTTTAAATATACATAAGGTGACCAAATTGATATTGATCCTTTTTATCACAGTCACATAAACTATATTCTGGTTTATACACAGTTGATTTTGAATAAATGCATTTTTGTTTGTTTAGAAAAATATGCTTCATATATTTAATAAGGACACATTAAAATTTCCCTAATACATTACTATCATTCTCTAATTCTATGTAGTAGAGCATAACATTTCTTTACTATCTTTTTAATAAACATATTTTTAATTGGGTCAGGGTCATAAATACCACCTCCAGTGCTTTCATTCAGGACAATTAAAAGGGGCCCATCGCTGGCCCGAGTGTCCTCACAAATCTTTGTATAGAAAAATCACAGAGACACCTATACTCTTAAGCAATGGGCTGTATCGCTACATGGTAGGGTTACTATACAATTTATTGTCCAAATGGAGACACTTTTGAAAGTGAAAGGGAGCACTATTAATAATTTCCCCTGGACAGCAGGCATAAACCACCACTGTCCTGGGCAAACCAGGATGTATGGTCATCCTCTTCTGTGGAGATGGTACAGTGATGAATGGACAGGATCTTTCATGCCTAGAATGGAACTTGGCTTGGGATTCTTTTCTGAGCTAAAGTATCTTGAGTTGTCTATATGTAAGTTCTATTTCCTCATAGCTAGGCTGTTATAGAGCTTCATAGAGAAACAAATTCATTTTTCTTCCATTTTGAAAGAAATATAAGCTGTCATCTATCTTAGATGCTGTTTGAAAGTTGAGAATAATGTGAAGATGGGCTGGGTTGCAGCCCTGATGGTTATCTTCACTCCATGGGCTAATGCTCTCTTGATATTCATGATGAGATGAGAGCCTTGGAAGAGCTATGGTGTTTCTGTTTTTCTCCAGATTAATTTAAACAAATTCTTAATATGATTCAGTTACATATTTGTTTCTAATTTTAATGAATTATTAAAAGAGAAAGTGATCTTTTAAAATATGTTAAGCTTATATTGTGACCAAATTAAACACATAAAGGAAATGTATGGTCTCTGTCAAGGGGTATGTCTCTTAAATCAATGATGATGCAGTTTTTCTATGACCTACCTTACATTTTGTCTCTTAGATCTGTCAAATTCTGAGATACACCTAAGTCTAATACCCTACTTTATTCAACACTTTAATTGCACTCTGAATAATTTTTGTTCTATACCTTTAACCTACCATATTGTTGAGATGTGATACCAACATATTGTTGGTGTGTGTGTGTGTGTGTGTGTGTGTGTGTGTGTGTATTTATTTAAGGCTGCTTGTGTCTTCTTCATAAATTGTGATTTTTATCATCATACAATGCCATTCTTTTTCCTTTCAGGTGCTTTTAACCTTATAATCCACCTCATCATATATCCATTCTTACTTTCTTTTATTTGCATTTTCCCAGTATCTCTTTGACTATTCTTTTATTTTCAATCACTTTTAAATTAGTGAATTTTATTTGTGTGTATCAGTCAAGATAAGAAAAACTATGTTTCAGTAACAAATTAATCCTGACATTTTAGGAACTTAAAAAAAACAAACAAACAAATAAGTGCGTTTTGGTGCTAAGTCCAATGAACTTTGTTTTTTGTCTTTTTACTTTCCAACTCAGTTGCCCTCCTGTGGTCCCAATAATCCAGGCTGTTTCCATCTTGTGGGTCTGCCATCTCAGTGTGAGGTGTCAAGTTCACTGTGGCAGAAGAGAAAGCTGGGTCCATGCTCCCCTAGTAAATTGTTTGTCTCTCAGTCCATTGGCTAGAATCAATCATGTGACTCACTGAACAGCAAGAGGCCTGGGAATGCAGTCTTCCATGAACCCAGTTAACAGATAACCTAGTAATGCTGAATATTTTTAATGTCTATGAAAATGTGGGAGTTTTTTTTTTTGCCAATAAAGCACATCAGTTTTTTTGAAGAAATTAAATAGACTTCTCATCTTTTATGGAAGTTCACTCCCCATCTTTTATGAAAGAAGTTCATTCTGTTCACACAGTAAAGTGAATGATATGCTTGATCTTCTTAAGCATTTTTCTTTTATTTTCCTAATTATTTCTTGTTGATCAAGTTGCCATTTTTTCCTTCCTGTTTCTTTTGTTCCTTTCTATTCCATTAATTTTTAAAAAATATTTTGTTATTGATTTCAGAGAGGAAGGGAGAGGGAGAGAGAGAGAGAAATATCAATGAGAGAGAACCATTGATGAGCTGCCTTCTGCAACCCAGGCATCGAGCCATGACCTCCCGGTTCCTAGGTTGACGTTCAACCACTTAGCCACGCTGGCTGGGACATTTCATTAATTTTTACTCTGCCCTTTCTCGCTCTCTCTCTTTCGATTACATATACAATATTCAGAAACATGTATTTCTGCTAATAGTTGAAAACATGATACCAACTTGTTCCTCCATGAAGTTTCACTGGGTGTATTAGTTTGCTAGGCTTGCTGTCCCAGAGTATCACACACTGGGTGGCTTCAACCACAGAGACGTATTGTCTCACAGTTCTGGGGGCCAGTCCTCCGAAAGGAAGGTGTGGGCAGAGCAGGTTCCTTCTGAGGCGGCGAGGCAGCACCCCGCCCCCCGCCCCCTGCCCCGTCCCCCAGGCTCAGCTTCTGGTGGTGGCTGGGACCCCTGGCGTTCCTTGCTTTGCTCTCTGCCTAGCTCTTCCCGTGCCCCTCCCCTGTTTACATGTCCGTGTCAACATTCCCATTTTATAAGGACATCGGTTATTTTGGATTAGGGGCCCACCCTATAAGTATGACCTCATCTTAACTAGTTACATCTGCAGCAACACTATTTCTGAAAAAAGTTACATTGTGGAGGTTAGGACTTCAACATATGAAATCGGGGAAAACACACTTCAACTTGTAACACTTGGCTGCCACATGTTTTATTTCCCTGTTTGTCCCAACCGCACAAATAAGCTCTATGAAAAACGTTTACTGTCTCCCCTCCCCGCCCGCCTGCAATTGCTGTCTGTGCCTGAGATAGATTAGTGCTTCTTGTTGCGTATCCTTTATCGTTCAGAGTGCTTAATTAGTATTTGTATTGTACATTTTCAGTCTACCTGTATCCATTTAGATTTAATATTCGATGTAAAGTAGGTATAGACATACCAGGTATAGAATATACATTTAATTTTATTTGTCAAAATCCTTTGCTCACTGCTGTTCCTTTATGTTTCATTGTCCCTAACACTGGTGTCTCTAACTGGGTTCATTTGCAAACTGGTTAGATTTTTTGCCTGCATTTTCTTTATAAGGCGTTTGTAGGTATGTATGTACTCTGAATCCTTGTATATCCTCAAACATTTTACTTTTACCCTCCAAATGAATGATGCATTGATCAGTGTTATCTGTAGTGTTTTCTTCCGGAAGTTTCTGTAGCTGCTAATCTTTTGTCTGGTATCCTCCAAATGCCAGATAAGAAAGGATGGAATCATTCAGATACATTGTTTTCAATCTATGCATCTTCTGTTTCTTCTTGGCAGCTTGTAAGATTTTTCTCTTTCCCCTTAGTGTTCGGAATGTTGCTACTACATGCCTCGGATGTTACCTGTTCTCCTTCACACAGCCTATACGCTCATCCCCAGAAAATATTCTTCAAAGGCTATTTTGGGCTATTGCATTTCTGTTGTTTCTTTTTTTCTCCCTCGGAATTTCTGTTGTTCTAAGGTATGGGCGTGTTTTGTGTAGATCTTACTCAGCCTACAGACAGTGACGCTCTGGTCTAGGATGCCCGGGGCACTCACCTGGGCCACTAGGACTTGTGGGATTCCAGAGTCAGTGTTGTGACTAGAGCAGTTCTTACTATGTTTGCAAGACTTACTTCCACAACTTTGAGAAAGAATGATTATTACTCACAAATTCTGGGTTGGAGAGGACATGCAAGGGTCACATAGGAAGGTTTGCAGGGAAAGATGGATGGATGAATGGATGAATGGATGGATGGATGGATGGATGGATAGATAGATAGAGAATATGTGAATTTCTGTCTTTATTGAGTTATGATGACACTATGAGCTATTTCATACCTTTAAATATTATTTGAAAATGTATTTTTTCTTTGTATGCATTTAACAAAACATGTTTAGACATTTTCCTATTGTTTCCAAATTTTCTTTAGTTAAAATAACACTGAGATTGATGTCTTTACATTTTTAAACTTTCTTTTCAAATTTTGTTTGCATATAGGAAATCAACTTGAGCTTGCCTAGGGCCAAAGCAGGAGAGAGAGGTGTAGAAGAATTTATTGGAAGATTGTGGGGCATCCAACATTCATAAATTTAAAGTTAAGATAATGGCTATCATTTTTTAACCTGTCAAATTGAAATTGCTTCTTTTCCTAAATTATAATATTTATTGTTGGCCAGGCTGTGATGAAAGAGAATCTCAGTCAGTGTTGGGGTGTGGGAGTGGGGGTAGGGGAGAGGCGCTTCTATAACAGATTTTCTGCAAAGGAAATTGGCAATACTTTGAAGGGGATTAAACATATCCTTTGACTAAGTAATCTTATGCTGCTATACTATTCTACAAAGGTAAGCAGATGGACCCAAATATCTCTGCATAATAAATTATAGTGAATTTTTAGAGAGAGCTGTCTATTTAGCACTCTCCATTCATGTGGAACTTCCCATCATGTTTGTAGGGGTGTTTTCAGCCTCCTGAAAAATGCCTGCATCACCTTGCCTCTCTGAAGTAGCTTAGCTGCCCAGGTGCATATCTAAGGGAGACTGGGTCAGAGATTTCCCAAGAATTTGCACTATTGAAATGAGAGACATGGTGATGGCACTGCTTGGCAGCAGGATCATAGCAAAAGCAACATTCTAAGCAGAAAGGTGCATGGGACCCTTCCTCCAAGATCTGCGGTCCCCAAAACTTAGTTGAGGTTCAACATTATTTCATTAGCTGTTTATATTCTTTTCTTTTTATTCTGCACAACGTTTGTTCATGTCCTTAGCTCATGTAAAGTTATACGTTTGCCTTTTAAAATGTATTTAAGTTGTAAGGACAGAAGCAAACAAAAATTGGAGGTTTCAGTTTATATCTCCAAGTCATCCACCGCCGGGTACTATAAAAACATTCCGAATATGTTGGTTATGATGATAGAAACTTGTTATTCTGATTCTTTCATTTCCTTAGTAGATATTTACAGTCCTGTTAGAGTCATCAATTGCCACAAGGCCAAAAGTGCTCTCTTTGTAAATTCCTTTTGTTTCATTAGGAAATGCTGGTTTAATGTGAATAAATGAAGGAAAGAAGAAAGCGGTGTATTGTGAGTGACTAAAAGACTATCTGATTGTGGGTAAATAGATTTGTAACATATGATATATTTCCTTCCTGCAAAGAAAATATTAATGCATTGCCCAATTTCTATCTTTTCCTTTTTTATTTGATAGAATCCCATTTTTTTCCTTTGTGTGAAAATTTTCATTAAAATTTCAGCACTCAAAGAAAAATATAAAATATATGTATCAATATCTTGAGATTAATGTATATTTTGGGCATAGTTTGCCATAAACATTCTTAATTAATTCATCATATACTTAAATACCCAGCACACTGATGGAAACCATGCAGAAGACACACTACGAGAGGCATTGTTTTAAACGATCCAGGATGTGTTTTATTTATTTGTTATTTTCTTTTTGTTTAAAACTTTAATCAGAGAGATGATCTATATTTTTTGTTGAAAGAAAAAAAAATCCAACTTTCTCTTGTCTATGCTCTGTGTAGTCTACAATGGACTCTTGGTCATGATCGAAATATCCCGATGACATGCTAATTGCATTCTAAAAATAGTTTTCACAATTGAGAACTTTAGTTTTAAAGATCAAACAACGTCCTTTAGGGTAGTTTATTATTTTTTTCAAGTATTGTGGAAAGGGATTCCTTTATTTTCCTGAATTAGTCCCGTTTCATTCTTATTGACTTTTTGTCAGCAAGATTCTCCCTGGTCTTTTAACTTGCGCTGCACACAGATGTCACCTTCAGTCACCCCTGCTCTCCCACTCCAGCACAGGAGTTCAACAAATGCAAAATCTAAGATTTGACAGGCAGCTGATAGATAATTATTTGCAGTTATGGAAGTTACTTAATTACAAATCTATTTCTAGGCAGTCACGTTGTTGAATAATGAGAATTTGACATCAAATGAACTAGGCTGAAGAATCAACCTGCCACAAACTAGTACTCATTTCACCTCTCTGAACCTCAGTATCTTCCTCTGTCAAATAGACATTTCACAAAGTTCATTTAAATATAGTATTTTTATATTAAAGCACTATGTACTTTAATCTTTTTAAAAAATGTATTGTTACCATTACAGTAGTATTACTGAGTTGTAGATTGTCATCCCTGACAAGGTCACATGTTGATGGTTCTTCCAATGTATATTTCAAAAGAAAGACATATGGGATATAGAGACTGGAAGATATGTGGTCCATAAACTTACAGTATGTGCCATTAAAAAGCGATCCACTGCAGAAAACAGTATGGAGGAAATTATCTTATGCAATATTTTACCAACTTCAATACAGAGTCAACAAACATTTATTTAATACTTATCTTTGTGTGTAAAATATTCTGGACTGAGTGCTGTGCAGAATACAAGATTTTCTGACACAGGTGGTTCTCATCTGCTGGATATGCACAATTCCATAAATGACTCCTCACCTATTGATTATTTGAATCATTAATTCAACAGTAACATTTTCTCATCCAGCATTTATCTGACATGCACTTGACTGAGTGTTCAAGTTCAGTCAAATGACCAGTACTTTTAATATATCTAAAATATGCCTTTCACTACAGTTAAGCAATTGTAAAACAATAGTTATAGAAATGTAAGTATTAATATAAAATGCAATAGATGGCTTTCTGATAACTTCCAGTAGAGATGTTCTTTGAGGCACTTAGTCAACTGATAACAATTGTTTCTGAACTCTCATCTATTTTTATAATTTTAAGGGATTTTGTTTGAACATTTAACACCCCCATTTTTTTAGGATCTAGGGTTGCACTATATGATCTATGATGAGACACAGTGATGAGAAAGCCATAGCCCATGCCCTCAAGTCCACGCCCTTAAAACATGTGCACACACATATACACTATAACACAGTGGTACAAGTGCCCTTCTGAGGCAATTCACAAGAACTTGAAAAGTCTGAGCTTGGTGTCAGACATGCTGAAATGGCTATAGAGCAGTAGGTAAGAGCAGAGGCTGAACTGAGTTTAAATCTAAGTCCTGCCAGTTACCATCTTGCATGTAGTATTGACTCTCCCGATTTGCCAGGTTCTTCATTGGTAAAATTTATATTTGTACCTCCTTCATAGGGTAATTGGAATGATTAAATGACTCATTGTGGAAAAGAGCCTAGTATAGTTTCTAAAACACACAGTTCAAAAAAGATGTGAGCTTTATAAAACTGACCTTCTACTATGTTTTATCATTGTGACTTTTTTTAAAAAGTTACTCAATTTTGCCGAAACCGGTTTGGCTCAGTGGATAGAGCGTCGGCCTGCGGACTGAAGGGTCCCGGGTTCGATTCCGGTCAAGGGCATGCACCTTGGTTGCGGGCACATCCCCAGTGGGAGGTGTGCAGGAGGCAGCTGATCGATGTTTCTAGCTTTCTATCCTTCTCCTTTCCTCTCTGTAAAATATCAATAAAATATATTAAAAAAAAAGTTACTCAATTTCCTTTCTGAGTCCCATTTTCTTGTAAAATGGGAGTAAGAATATCTCATTGGTTGAGTGTGAGTCATACATTAAAAATGTAATGAATGTGCTTAATAAAGACAAAAATGGTAGCTGCTATTATAAAGGGCCATAAATTACATATAATTTAAGAAGTGGATTTGGCTTTCTTCTTTCCACATTTTAAATCTCTTCCCCTTACTCACAGCTTGTAGAATATTGTAGCAGGAGTGGAGAGGAGGGGAAGCCACACTACCTGAAGGTGAGAACTGGTTCTATTCTTCACAATGTATTTATAGCATAGATTGACTGACCTATGCTTGGCAAAAGATAAATATGCCAAATTCCCTTGCCTTTAAGAAACTCATAGTAATGGCTTAAGCTAGTTACATTCTTCTATGTTGCCCAAAGGAAGCAAATGTAGTCAGGAGGTCCTATTTGACTTGAGTCAAGGAAGATGGGTTGGGACAATGTGGACAAAGATACAGAGACAAAATTCCAAAGGCAGTGTGTTTTGAGGGAACACTAAAGCATTCCATTAAGTTCCCTTAAGGTCTGAGGGACAGGTTGCGTTGGTCAGCGAGAGCCATGTGAGGGAGGATGTAAATGCATTTAAGGCGTGAACCTTGATTCCACAGGCACGTGAAGCCAGTAATGACCTTGCTGCTGGTGCTGCTGAGCAAAGCTGGAGCTAGAAGGACACTTAGAGAAAAGTCACCTTCTCAGCTTATTGATCCTGGAGACAAACTGACCCAGCCCTTTTGTATTATATTCCATCAGTAGTCAACAGAAGTGCTCTGAACTTCATAAGCTGTAGGAGAAGTTGTCCCACCACACTAAGCCCCTTAATCATCCTTAGTGGTTGTGAGGGATAGAAATACCCAAATAAGGTCCTAAAACATAAATGTTGACCATGGAGTTAGGGAGAAGTGATTTGGGATTAAACCCAAAATGTGCTTCAGCAACTCAGTAGTGGTGTGGCCAAGGATTGGGAGAGAAACGCCTGAACCTTTATGAACTATTTTACCCACCCACCCCCCAGGCCATGAGGACCTGTGGTGATTCTACTTTGCCGTCTAATTAAAACTAATGCTCTGTGGGAGCTTATTTCTTAACACATAACTTTCCAAATGTTTACAGGAATTTACAATGTTTAGCAACATTAGGTGTTCACTTGGCAAATACATGCACTTTATCATAATGTTGTGATGCCAGCCCCCAAACTCTAGCAAAATATACCCTCATTAGCTGCCATTACCCTCATCAAACATCTACCTTCCCAGCAGGCTCCAGCTCCCTAGGCAAGCCCATCATCAGCCCCACACTTCAAGCAAGTGCATAAGCACCAGCTGTCAACGGTGCTTTCAATCCAGCTGTCAAGCCAGGTGTGGTAGGTGCAGCGCGGCTCTGATGTTAATGATGGATTAATTAAGGCGCTGTGTGTGGGGGTGCAATGCAATCTGCGTGTGCTGGGCTGGGGCTGCAGGCTTCTTCAGTATATTCCTCAGGGACTTCCTCTCCGCTTGCCAACAGGTCTCTACACTCCACTTCAAAAGCAAACAATCAGCTTATCTGAATTAAAAACAAAGAACCCCCTGACTAATACAGCTAAGCTGTGATCTTGACAGAAGAAGCAGAGGGCTTGCTTGACAGATCATGAAAGGAGGTGGAGGTGTTCTTTCTCTCCTGTCTTTTGCTGAGTAGACTAATCTGTAGGTACATCGCTTATGCATCATGAACCAGTGACCTGGCAGGGGTGGGGAACGTCCCGCCCATGGGCCATGTAAGGCCCGTGAAATCATTTTGTCTGGCCTTGCCAAGGCATTAGGGGTGAGTTAATTAAATGTTTGACCAAATATAGCAGGCTAATTTTTAAGTTGATAATTTTGTTTGGCCATCGAATGATGTTATATGTATCCAAATAGCCCTTGGCAGAAAAAAGGTTCCCCACCCCTGTTAGGGTATTTATAGCTCTTAAAATAATAGGGTTTTGCTATATTTAAATATTTCCAATAACTTTCCTTCCTTTTTGTTTTCAGTATTTTTGCAGGATGACCTTGTTGACAACCTTGTTGGCCACTGGAATTGTTTCCCCCTCCATATGGGTTGCCTCTTTACTTACCGTCAGTTAAGCCCTTCTTTCAAGGCAACCAGTATATCTTTTGGCTACAGAATTTTAAGGCACAGATTCCATTTGCCCAAGGTCCTGTCCTACCGGTTAACTCTTGCTCAGGACTCGGGGAACTATTATTACCCAACAACTAAAATGCTTTGATCCCAGAGTATACGCCATCGTATCTTGGATGAAAAATGCAGGGTCCCATTGTTTAGACATAATAACAGCAGTGTTAACAACAATAATACCTACAATTAACTGAGCACCTATTCTGTGCTGGACTATGCATGTTACATTCATAATCTCTTTACCAACCCATTTCATAGAAGAAGTTAAAGTTTAGAGAGAGCAAGTAACTTGCCCAGCGTTGTTTTGCTCATTACCAAGAAAGGAATGCACCTGGCTGAGGTGGAGAGTGAAGAGTCAGGAGGGACTGATGAGGGAGGAACAGGGGAAGCCAGAAGGAAGCACACCCAGGATGGGGACACCCAGGGGCTTATGGTAAAATGCCTGTCAGGAACCACCCCTGCAGGGCAGTTATCTTGAATAGAAAGGTGGTATGTATGGAGGAGGACTGAGAAAAGCCATGAGAAGGAGTGTGAACCTGACCTTATTCTCCTCACGAAGAACTGGAGGAAAGGCAGATCATTTTATTTTGTAAAATATAACGGCAATCAGGAGGATGCACCGAGGTGAGTGTCTGGTAAAAGAATAGCCTGAGCGTTAGACCACAGCCTTGCTGGTGTGGCTCAGTTGGCTGAGCACCTCCCTGTGCACCAAAAGGTCAGCCGGTTCGATTCCCGGCCAGAGCACATGCCCAGGTTGTGGGCTCAACCCCGTAGCAGGGGGCGTGCAGGAGGCAGCTGGTGGATGTTTCTCTCTCAAACATGGATATTTCTCTCTCTCTCTCTCTCTCTCTCTCTCTCTCTCTCTCTCTCTCTCTAAAAAGAAGTGAATAAAATAGTTTAAAAAAGAGTTGTACCACGGAGGTATATGCCTCACCCCATGCAGACAGCAAGGACAAGCGCTGCACCCTCACTGACCCGCAGCCTGCTCTGGGAAGCTGCTCACCAGGAGAATGTCAGAGGCTGCAGCATGTGAGTACCTGCCCCTCCCCAATAATAACAGACAACAGCTGAGTGCCTGCGAAGCACTGCTTTAAGTTCCTTGGAAGTACTAACTCATTGAGTCCTCACATCGAGCCTATGAGGTACACACACTGAAGTGGAGGAACCGGTGACGAGTCCACAGATTTGCTATCTTGACAACGGAACGAGGTGGTATTTTAGGTAACTATTTTATTTTGTTTTTTATTTGTTAGTGGCTCTAGTTTTCCACCCAGTAACATTTATAATGCAAATTTGAGATTTTTATATCCCTCATTGTTCAATAACAAGTTGTCATTTTTGTCTGAGAATTCTCTGAGGAGAATTCTGGAGGCTGTATTTTTTTTTATTTTTTTGGAGAAGTTTAACATTTGAGGAATGCCAATTATCATATTATATCCTGATACCAGGGAAATATTTTATACACTACCTTACAAGTTCTCGCCAGAAAAATAAATCCTGAATGGGTTGAATGTGCACTATTGTCAAGTGGATTTAAAACAGAGGGAAGGGACCCTAAGCAAAGGGTAATGACAGCAATAATAATGATAGATCGCAATGCACTGGGTTAGGATCGGGGCGCACAGTTGGCTGCCTTTATTGAAAGTGTCTTGGTAATGTTAAAGCTGCAAAAGGCATTAATAAATGAGTATGTAGTCTTGTAATCTGAAATCTTTCTGAAGATATCTTGGTCCTTGCTCAATGTAATTCTATGTTGCTATTATTATTTAATTAAAGATTTAAAATATCACATCGATTAGCCTACATGATATCTTCAGTATCACAAATATTTCAAGAACTGTCATTGGTTGTTTGTTTATCGTTATACAAGCCAGGACCACTCACTTGCCAAAGTGAACAAATTCTTAGTTTTCAAGGTGAAGAGAAGAGAGGAATCCAAACAGAATTCAGGTTCAGCCAATAATATTAATTTTTTGCAACATTAGTGCCATTGGAATTCCCCAGATAGTGTCATAAGTATTTAAATCTGCAATACCATGTTAACCATCTTCTACATAGCTTAAAATAGTCATAAAAGACACATAAAAAGAAATTTAAAACAAAAGTATATTCATACTTAAAAAATTTGACTATAAAATAATATTAGTGTGTATATGCAAATTGTCTTAGCTATGACTTCATAATTTGTAATGGTATTCAGCTTGACAATGTTTACACTTGTTAATGACTTCCCTTATGAGTGATAATTGATCTACTTAATTATCATATTAAATCCTTGATCATATGCCATTGGGTTGTCTGTAATAAGTGATCTGTGTGATTTTTAGTGTAATGAACTAATTAGACTAATTAAAATCAATATGTGTGCCGATATTGTACTTTGAATCCAAACGCTCCTTCTTACTGTGCGGCTTAAAATCAGCAACTCAGTAGAAGGGATCTAATGCTGATTTATGAGCACTTGAGGACCATGAGGCAGAATAAATTGCTTGTGGTAGCAGGGACAGCATTAGTGAAGGATAAGATACTAAGTGCATTTGTAAGGTCAGCAGTAAGGGTGTACTTACACATGTAGTTATAAGGCACCTTAAACCGCCTCTTAATATATCAGAACATCCCAGCAAAATTATTTGGTTTAAATGCCAGTGCGACTACTCTGCACTTGTTCATAAATAACACCATGAAATTACAAGCGTTCCAATTAGGTAATCGGTCTACAATGTAATGAAAATATGCATATTTAGTTTAATATATGTTTTTCAACAATTGATTTATTTTCTGTTAGAGAGAAGAAAATACATTCTAAAGTAGAGGTTAGATAAAAATCAATGCAGAACTCTTCAACTTTAAATCATTCATTATTCATTCAGAAATCTATAGAAATTAGAATGATAATTTTAGAGAACCTGCTGATAAATTCTTCAAAATGAAGCTCCTATCTGAAGTTCCGGAGAAAGCCTTGCCCGACTCTATAGGCTATAACATATCCTTTCCCTCAGTGCTCACCCATGTTTCTTCTTCTTTTTCCATTATTTACCAAAATTTTAATTGTATGGTTGATTGATTGATGGTGATTGACTGTAAACTGCATAAGGTCAGGGACCACACCTGTTTCTTTCTCTAACACAGTGTGAGGTACTGTGAAAGCAATATCTGTCTCTTTAATTTTATTTTAAATACATGCAAGCTTATTTGCTATTTCTAAAGTATAACTACATTTAAGATTATTTTCATGTAGCTAAATATTATGATAGGTGAAAGTTTGACTTTGGGAATAATCTTTAGTGATTTGACTGTGAGTCAACAGAAAGGAGACTGAGTCGGGAGGCATTTTCTCCAGCTCCTTCAGAACCTAGCTTCTATTTTTTTTTCTTCACGTCCCCCATGGTTTCCACTCATCATACATTCATATATTCCAAAATAAACACATATTCATGGAGAATTTATGTGAGGTACTATCATTGGTTCTTTGATAAAGACTATAGGATTCTAGTCCAAAGCTCTTCTCATCTGGGAAGAAAGATAAGACATGGACATAAAAAGCTCTAATCTAAAATGATATGAGATAAATCTTAGAGAATCTCAAATAACAATTAAAATTTAAAGAAGGACCAATGACTTCTAGAAGGGTAATTTGCGAAGGCTTTGTAAAGGAGGTGGCATTCAACTGAATTTTGGTGGCTGCAAGGAGATCTTTGTCTCGCTGGGATGGGAAGTGAGCATGCTCAAGAGAATGAGAAGCATAATAAATCTTCTTATTTTAAAATAAAGTGAACCACCATATCTAGACTAACTGGATGGATGGGGGCAGCAGTCTAAATATAGATTATCCCTTCCTATTGCTTTCAAAAATTTGAAATAATTGTGAATTTTATAAAGTGATAACTAATACAGATTATAAGTAATTTTTAAAAATGAAATATATGTGTAAGTAATATTACAGGTTGTTGAGAACTTCTAACATATAATGAGAATCTTATGGAACACTGATTTCAAGCCATTGATTCTAATAATATTTTATCACATAGAAAACATGCACTGGATTTCCTTGGTGGTGGAGGGGAGGGATACAAGGTATCAATAGACACATTAAAAGAGTTGTATAAAGAACTAGAGGCCTGGTGCACAAATTCATGCATGGGCTGGGCCGGTCAGGGGGAGGGGTAGCAGGTGGTTGGCAGGCCAGCCCCGGCCCCTGGTCCAACTCCCAGTTGAACCCTGGGTCGAACTCCCAGTCGAGGGGACAATTTGCATATTAGCCTTTTATTACATAGGACTAGAGGCCCGGTGCGTTAAATTCGTGCATGGGGATGTGTGTTTCTCAGCCCAGCCTGCACCCTCTCCAATCTGGGACCCCTCAAGGGATGTCCGACTGCCCGTCCCTCTCACAATCCAGGACTGCTTGCTCCCAACTGCTTGCCTGCCTGCCTTCCTGATTGCCCCTAACCGCTTCTGCCTGCCAGCCTGAGCACCCCCTAAATACTCCCCTGCCAGCCTGATTGATGCTTAACTGCTCCCCTGCTAGCCTGTTTGCCCCT
Source organism: Plecotus auritus (assembly GCF_963455305.1). Taxonomy (NCBI): domain Eukaryota; kingdom Metazoa; phylum Chordata; class Mammalia; order Chiroptera; family Vespertilionidae; genus Plecotus; species Plecotus auritus. The sequence continues at coordinate 45,078,592 of NC_137777.1, forward strand.
AACTGCCCTTTTCTGCAGGCCTGGTCACCCCTAACTGCCCTCCCTTCAGGCCTGGTCACCCCTAACTGCCCTCCCCTACAGGCCTGGTCACCCCTAACTGCCCTCCCCTGCAGTCCTGGTCACCCCTAACTGCCCTCCCCTGCAGGCCTGGGTCCCCCCCAACTACCCTTCCCTGCAGGCCCAGTCGCCCCCCATTCCCTCCTCTGCCGGCCTGGTCACCCCTAACTTGCCCTCCCCTGCTGGTCATCTTGTGGTGGCCATCTTGTGTCCACATAGGGGCAGCCATCTTGTGTGTTGGAGTGATGGTCAATTTGCATATTACTCTTTTATTAGATAGGATGCTCTTAAATCTTAGGTGAAACCCTAATATCTAGCATTGAGCTCCTCTCATTGGAACTAGGATCAATCCATTCTCTTGTCCTTGTTCTCATTTCCTGAAACAGAGTTTAAAGGCTACTTACTCCTGCTCAACATGGAATGAAAACAGTTATGCAGGTCATACTATTAATATTATGAGGTGAGGAATTAGCTCAGAGCACTGGCAATTCCAGGTGAGCACTCACAAAGGTATTATTTATTATTATTATTATCCTCACATGGAGCTTCAGGAGAAGACTTTGATTGAATATGCAATTGTGACATTGTTGGGCTTTGTGATTTTAGGCAAATAGCTTCAAGTTTGAGCTAAGCAATAGCAAAACTGCCCCTACCTCTCCATTATATTGCTCTATTTTTCCACTTGCCATAATACTTTAATCCTCATGGAAATGTTCACATAGAAAACATTTTTATTTTTATTATTTTTTTAATTTAATAAATCTTTATTGTTCAGATTATTACAATTTTTCTCCTTTTTACCCCCATAGCTCCCCTCCACCCTGTTCCCACCCCACCCTTTGCCCTTACCTCCCCCCACACTGTCCTCATCCATAGGTGTACAATTTTTGTCCAGTCTCTTCCTGTACCCTCCATACCCCTTTCCCCCTGAGAATTATCAGTCCACTCCCTTTCTATGCCCCTGATTCTATTATATTCACCAGTTTATTCTGTCCCTCAGATTTTTAATTCACTTGAATTTTAGGTTCACTTGTTGATAGATATGTATTTGTTGTTCATAATTTTTCTCTTTACTTTTTTCTTCTTCCTCTTCTTAAAGAAAACCTTTCAGCATTTCATATAATACTGGTTTGGTGGTGATAACACCTTTAGCTTTTTCTTATCTGTGAAGCTCTTTATCTGACCTTCCATTCTGAATAATAGCTTTGCTGGGTAGAGTAGTCTTGGTTGTAGGTTCTTGCTATTCATCACTTTGAATATTTCTTGCCACTCCCATCTGGCCTGCATAGTTTCTGTGGGTGCTTCCTTGTAGGTAATTAACTGTTTTTCTCTTGCTGCTTTTAATATTCTCTCTTTGTCTTTTGCTCTTGGCATTTTAATTATGATGTGTCTTGGTGTGGTCCTCTTTGGATTCCTTTTGTTTGGGGTTCTGTGCGCTTCCTGGACTTGTAAGTCTATTTCTTTCACCAGGTGGGGGAAGTTTTCTGTCATTATTTCTTCCAATAGGTTTTCAGTATCTTGCTCTCTCTCTTCTTCTGGCACCCCCATAATTCTGATGTTGGTACACTTGAAGTTGTCCCAGAGGCTTCTTACACTATCTTCAACTTTTTGGATTCTTTTTTCTTTTTTTTGCTTTTCCAGTTGAGTGTTTTTTGCTTCTTTGTATTTCAAATCTTTGACTTGATTCTTGCATTCCTCTAGTCTGCTGTTGGGTCTCTGTATAATATTTTTTATTTCAGTCAGTGTATGTTTAATTTCTAGTTGGTCCTTTTTCATATCTTTGAGGGTCTCGTTATATTTATCGGCCTTTTATAGGATATTCTTGAAGAGCCTTATAACCGTGGTTTTGAATTCTATATCCAGTCGTTTGTTTTCCTCCATTTCTTTCGTTTGTGATCTCTTTCTTCATCTCCCCATTTTTCACTGCTTCCCTGAGTTGTGTGCTAGGTTTCCTATATGGCCCAGTGGGTCGGCCTCCCCAGTTAACCTGAGGTGGACACTCTTGGTTCACCCCTTTGTGGACTGTGTGTACAGCCTTGTTGTAGTTAAGTCTTGATTGTTGTTGGTATCACTGGGAGGAATTGACCTGCAGGCCAGTTGGCTGTGAAGATCAGCTGTGTCTACACTGGGAGACTTTCGGTGCTGGAGACAGCCTTATAGGATTAGCTTTGCCAGATTGCAAAAGCCTCTGTGCTCAGCTTGGAAGGGGTGGAGTCTCAGGGCAGGGCAGACAGTCTTGGCTTCCCGTAAACCCTGCCCTTGCGCGCGAGTCTCCAGACCTCTGCCTTCCGCAGTTCCCAAGTTTCCGCCTGACAGTCCAGATTTCCCCCGTAAAAGCGTGGGTCCCCAGGGGCTCGCCTGGAACTGTGGTTCAGTGCAGTCGGAACTGGGGTTCAGTGCAGTCAGGAGCTTCCGACTCCCTTCCGCTAGGGAAAGCCTGTGGTAACCTCTGCAGTCAGTCTTTGTGCGCACTCGTGCCTCCAGACCCCTGCCCGCTGCGGCTCCCCTGAGTCTCTGAGTCTCCGTGTGCCTTTCTCTCTACCTGACAGTCCAAACTCCCCCTGTATGAGCCTGGGTCTACAGGGTTTCACCCGGAACTGAGGTTCAGTGCAGTTGGAACTGGGGTTCAGTGCAGTTGGGGGCTTCCTTCCCCCTCCCGCCAGAGAAAGCCAGCCAGGCACTCCGCCGCCCTTCCTCTCTGCGTGCGTGTCTCCATACCTCAGCTCTTTGCCGCTCCTTCTCCGTGAGCTTTCCTCTTTCCTTCTAGTTGTAGAATTTCCACTCAGCCAGCTTTCCTGTGGTTCTGGATGGTGTCCGTTCTGTCTTTTAGTTGTAGTTTTGAAATTGTTGTGCAGGGCAGCAGTTTAGGTGCTTACCTATGCCGCCATCTTGGTTTCTCCCCTTAACTATTAAGTCTTAACTGTCTATGACACAACTGAGATCCTTTTCGGTGTATTCTTCCTTTCTTTGCTCTAGGCGAAAATATCATCCCCTCCAGAGGTCCCAGGTCGAAGGCGCCATAGTGAACCCCTTTCACGTTCCACATGGTTCAGGGCTCAGGTTCAGGGTTTGGGCTCTGGAGGAGGCCGCATGCAAATGAAAGAGACTGGAAAATATTAATTTGGAAATATTGGGGGCCAGGCGGGAGCCCAACTCAAGGGGAAGGACTCCACCCCAACCGGCTCAGGCCTTGCTATCCCTTTTATTAAGACTCAAAAACATTTTTAATAGAATAATACTCTAGTAGAATTAAACAATGTGACAAAATGAAATTATGTTTCCATGAAACAAAGTCTAAATTAAATTTTCAGGTATTCTGGGGGAATGATGTTTTGGGTAGGAAGGCTGTCCCATAGAGAAGAGATGCCAAGAATCTTCTTAGAGTCAGAACTAATGTCCTTACTGCAGTCTTGCATAACAGAGTGAAGACTAACTCAAGATCACAACCAAAGGTCAATGCCCTTTCTAATTTAACACCATCTACAACAGATAGCCCACTTCTGGCCAGCAACAGGACAAGGAAAGGAGGCAAAAGTCCACTGGTATGGTAAGACAGTATTACTCCAAAACACTATAAAATTAAGAGGTATTATTAATTCCTAGAACTAATGAATTTCACTTGTGTATTTAAACCTTGGATAAAAGACAAATTTTATTATACTGGTAGGATACGAAAGATGAAAGTTGAAAATTACAATCTGTTTGCCAGAGTGTAGATAATTAGAATAAACCTTTGACTGTAAAAGAGAGTTGAATAATGGAAAAGCAACCAAAACAGGAGTTCCAGAAAAAAGATATGTTATCTTATTTCTGATTGAGATGGAATGATTTTACTTGAATTAGCTATGTGGTTATGAGTTTAAATGTGTCCAACACTCTAATATCTAATGTACTTATATCCAAAGTAACCTTTTGTGTAGTATTTTAAATCAATGGCATAAAACAGAGAATTACCACATTGTAGTTATACATTTTTCTAGGAAATCAAATATATATGTACATAAACATAAAATGATTAACTTTATTCAACATTCTAATAAGAGAGTAAAATTATACAATTTTCTATGCACCTACATATACTCTTTGTTTTTTTTTTTGTTTTTTTTTTTAATATATTTTATTGATTTTTTACAGAAAGGAAGAGAGAGGGATAGAGAGTTAGAAACATCGATAAGAGAGAAACATCGATCAGCTGCCTCCTGCACACCCCTACTGGGGATGTGCCCGCAACCAAGGTACATGCCCTTGACTGGAATCGAACCCGGGACCCCCCCACTGAGCCAAACCGGTTTCGGCCATATACTCTTTGAATTGACAAGTGCTATTTTCACTTTGTGTTCAACAAAATAATCAAAAGGATTTTAGCCATGCCTATAATCTAAATTTAATACACATCTCATTTTTCAGTATTGGAACTTCTGCAGAGGTGAGGAACATGTTACTATTATATGTAGTGCATCCTTAATATGTCACTTGATACTCAACATGTAGTTGAAATAGAGACATTTTCCAATTGAACACCTATATTGAATTTAGTAGCATCCTAATTTTTACGTTATTTTCAAAGAAAGGAGTTCAAACCACAAACATTTCATTGTTATGCTTAATGTATTGTGTGTGCATTTTAAGAGCAGATATATATTTTTATAAGTTTTTGTATTATTTTAATTTATAAATATCTTTCTTGTCCTCTTTTGGATGCCGTGATATTTTGTGAATTTTTGAAACACTGATTTTCAAATATATTGACAGTCATGTCACTCTCAGGAGCTTTTCTTTTTTTCTTAAATATTGTTATTGATTTCAGAGAGGAAGGGAGAGAGAGAGATAGACACATCAATGATGAGAATCACTGATCAGCTATCTCCTGCACACCGCCTACTGGGGATTGAGCCGCAACCCGGGCATGTGCCTTTGACTGCAATGGAACCTGGGACCCTTCAGTCCACAGGCTGACCCTCTATCCACTGGGCAAAACTGCTAGGGCTCAGGAGCTTCTCTTGATGGCCCCTGTGTAGGACCTGACCACTACCTTCTTGAGTCATGTGACACTGTATCCCATCTCTGTTCTAATAGTTATGAATGATTTTCACAAATGTGTACATCACTGCCTCTCCATATTAGATTGTAGTTTGTTTGTTTTTTGCTATTCCTCACTCGAGGATATTTTTCCATTGATTTTTAGAGAGAGGGTAGAAGGGTGAAGAGACAGAAACATCCATCTGAGAGAGACACATTATTGGTTGCCTCCTGCATGAGCTCTGATCAGAGCAAGTGACTGAGCCTGCAACTTAGGTAGGTACATGCCCTTGATGGGAATTGAACCTGGAACCCTTCAGTCTGAGGGCTATATCTTGTTTTCCTCACTACTACTGGTATCTAGATTTGGGCCTGGGATTTGCTAGTTTCTCAAAGAATGTTTTTTTGGGAAAAAATAATAAAATAGGAAGTAATATTTAAAAGATTTTCTTTATTTTGCTGTTAGAAAAACAATACCAGCTAAGAAAGAATTCCAGCTTTCCAGAAATCTGCCTCTGAGAAATACTGAATTCTTCATGTGTTAGTGACAGTCTTTTCATTTATTGACTCTAATGTGTCTGTAACCTGCCACCTGCTTCTTTTTATATACACGTCACTAAATATGTGTAATAGAGGTTTCCAATAACTATGGAAGACTCAAAGAAGCCTCTAGCTGAGAAAGTACTTCATAACAGTAAAATGCTATAGAAACCTAGTACTCAGTAGAAGCAATTAGTAGAAGTTACAGCAATGATAGTGTCACTGTCATTATTAATGGTATTGGCTTGTTCTGGTGAGACATTCAATGCTCATATCAGCCAGGCTTCCTATCACCAGTGGCAAGATATTATTTATTCTCAACTTCATCCCTGGAATGCCTACTCATCCCCTTGCTTCTAGGCATCTCAGTAGTATTAAACAAGCTTGCATCAAATCCATTCATGGAGTCCTTTAGTATTGATGTCACAGGGTATTGGTCACCTCTGTCACTATTGTATCTGACACAGCAGCAGTAATTGGAATCCACTTGTCCTTCTTCTGATAATAACAGCCTAATCATTTGTTTTAGTGTTGTTCAAATCCTTAAGTTGCCCCGCACAAACTTAGCTTTGGCATGTCAACCAAGTAGGATAATTGAATTCTAAATTCTTAGAAGTAGGAATAATTTGAACTGATCAATCTTTGTGCTTTAGATTTGTTCCATTGTTTCTGTCATCCAGTTCCCTAAGCTGTCTCTGTATTTTCCAAGTCAGTGCTTCAGCGTAAAGAAAATACTTATCATGTACTGTGAACTACCCCTTAGCTCTCTGATAAATCTCCTGCTGGTATAAGTTAATTTTGGTTATGCATGACAGAAAAAACCCTAACTAATACTTGGCCCATATATCTGTTAGTATTATGATTATTATTATTTTAAAATTTATCTTTATTGCTGAAAGTATTACAGATGGCCCCGTTTTCCCCCATTGACAGTATTATGATTATTATACCTAATTACAGGGAGTGGCAGGCATGAATGTGATTTTAACTCCTTTTGAATACTCAAAGCTTTTATATTTTTCCTCCTGTATATATGCATACTTATGTAATACCGAATGAATAATTTATCAACAAACGGTGTCTGATTGAAGTATAAATAGCAGAAACATGAATTTTAAATTTTGTGGCATATTTCCTGTGGTACTTAAGTTCTAATGGGCACCTGCGTTCATGCTGTTAAAGGGAATGACTCAAATAGTATAATTGAAAGGGGGTTACTTTCCCTCTTCCACACTTTCCATGTTTAATAACAAGCAGACACAAAATTGTTGTTTTCCAAAGTAAAAAATCAGTATTAGGGGTTTATGATCCAGTCCTCCTGTGTATAGAGATAACTTAAATTTCCAACTAATTCCTAAAAAGATCACTAATCTCTTTTAGCCACAGATTACCACAGATTACCAGAATTCTGAGGCTGCTTTCTAACCAAAATAGTATCTAATTGTGATTTTTCTCATCTAATTAGACTTTATTTTAGTTTGGTATTTCCTATGGATAATGTTGTCATCTCTCTTTAGCCACTGCCTAGGTGTGTATGAGGATGTAGGAAAACACAAACTGTTGTCTCATAAATTACATTCATACATACAAAACAACAGAAGACACTAGGAAAAAAGGAATGCTTTTATCCCTGGGTGTGAATTCTAAAAAACGGTGAACATCTGCCTGAAGATTAGATAGACAATGTTTCGTGCCCTTTCATGGACCTGATTTGAGAATGTTAACTTTTTTTTTTCCCCTCTTTGAAAATACACGTTAAAAGATCTCACTCAACTCAGGGAGAACTTGGTGAAAAGTTCAGGGGTTCTGTTTGTTGCTCCGTGCCGGTTTTATGCTCATACTGAATGATAGCCATATTGTGTTTATTTATGTTATGATTATTAGCATCATTATTTTTAATTCGCGTCTCGCTGCTTGCAGACTCGCTCTTGATTGGGACAGGATGACAACAGGTAATGGAGACAATAGCAGTAAAACAGTCATCATCACCGCTGGGGTGCGAAGCCCCTCCTCCTTGCTTTCCCTAACCTTCCTCAGCTGGAAAGTTTTGACATCTGCTGGTGTGGGACATGGCTGAGCAGCTGTCAGCAGTGGGGTAGCTGCTTTCCGCAGCAGTTGGCTGGATGGCAGGGTGCCAGCTTGTACCATCTGTGCGCCTGACATTTCGTTCTAATTAACAGGAGGGTTAATTGTTCTGGCAGGCTCAAATGTAGTGTCTAACATCACCCAAGGGAAGCATGTACAAGTGGCGGAGTGGCAGGGAGCTGGGGACAGCATCGCTAACAAACCCATCGAGGGAGCGTGGTTAACAACTCCCGATGAATTCGCTAGCCGGCCACATGCAGGAAGGCGGAGGGATTTTTTATTCTGATGAATTATGCCAAGCCTGTAATGATGTAGAAGGAATCAAGCTTCGAGAGGCTGAGGCTGCTGCCTTAGGGCAATTGTGAGGGAACAATTTGCATGTTATTACTGCATATTCATACCTAATTGTGTTAGGCTTTGCTAATAGAGCAGAATGACAGTATGAAAAATCAGGCAACTGCTTCAGAGGCAACAAAGCCAGTGTTTTTTCTCCCTGTGCTCTGAGTGCTGAATGATCATTCAGACATTTAGTTGCTCAATATGACAAGTCTACCATTTGTTAGCTTGACATATTATAATTTATAAAGCAGGATTCTAATTTTACTTTTAGTTTATTCTTCTCATTTTATACAATATTCATGATAGCAATTTGAATGGGGGATATTCATCGCTATTGTGAATAGTTGTGATTCAAATAAAACTATATTTTGTATGAAGCATGACCATTGTTTTATGATGTATTAATTTTAATGTTTAAATAGCTTTTTCATATGTTAATAGAACATAAACCAAGAGTTGATGAGAAATCCTTATTACAGTGGCACTCATTCACATTGCCTTAGTCAATGTCTCAACATTTCCATTATATAAAGACCTATTTTTAGTGTGGCGTGGACAAAGCAGTTGTCAGGTGGTACAGAGCCAAAAGTCTGCTGTTTTAGAAAAGTGATTCTGTACAGATTCACGGAACTTAATATCCAAGCCCATCTTCCAAGTAAGTAATATTCTTAAGAAATCTCAAGCATAGTAGCGCCCTGTCAACATTAGCCCACAATGCCTTTTGGAATCTTTTTAGGGAAGCTCAGAGAAGACAATGGATTGGAAAATGTAGTTTTAGAAATACTTATATATCTTATCTCTGTTTTATAAGTGAAAATTCATGGAGTCTTTTAACTGAAGAGAGAAAATGCTACCCTAAAACCAATAATGTGCTCTTTTTTTTTTTTAACCACCCTCCTGATTCGGTCTCTAAAGATAACATCATCACCATCTTTATCAGTATCTAAGTCCAGAAGCTTTCATTACTTGTTTTCTTTCTTTTGGTGGCTACGGTACAACCAAGAGATCAATGAATGTTGAGATAAATTCATTCCAACTCATATCTATGGAGTTTACAGTACAACTGCTCTACCCGATTCTGTATTTTATAAACACATGCCATGATTTCGCACTGTTCCCAAAGACCACATTGACTGGCAGCTTTGCCCAGATTTGTGAGGCAAAGGCATGGTCCGCCAACTGGTGTTCTGGCAGCCTGGTGCATATTGTAGGAAAAAAAAGGTTATGGCAAAGCTGGCTGGTATGTAAATGATTTGAAAAAACACTCAGCATCAAATATTTATCTCACCACCCCGGAGCCTGGAAGGAGCCCCTAGCTACTCCTCTCAGAGCACACTGGTCAGTAAATACCTTGCATGCTTTCCTAGAATGTGCTGTGAGTCACACTGTATCTGGGAAGGATCAGGCAAAGCTAGCAACTCAGTTCCTTACACACGAATCATACACAACACCGGACAGACCATGGATGAATCTAGGAGTACAAGAGATACTATATTTTTACATAATTTAATGCAACCATTGGAAATCATTGAAAAAATAAACCGAGTCAGCAGGTATAAACTGGGATATCCATTCCTGCACCAGCTGGCTCGTGTGGTCATCATATCGCACATCCAGTTCCTCATACTCATGGCTCTGTTTCTGAGTTTCTATTCTCGTCTGAGCCGTGGCCGGAGCAGAAGCTGCCAGTGTGTCTGCTCCGGGCAGGAGCCGGCTGCCCTGGGCTTTGGTCCTGGCCCTGCTGGGACTGGTTCACAGAAATGCCCATCTCAGTTGTAGGCCTGGGCAAATTTTTCCTTTTTGCTTTATGTAGTTTATCAATCATTACTCTGTTTTTGGGGCACAGTGTATATGTCAAAGTACATTTGTTTGCCATCTTGAGTAGAACTCTCAAGGACATTTTTTTCAGTAAAAAAATATTCCCCCCCCCCCATTCTGTAATAGGAAAATGCCAAAGAATATAACACCTCTTTTATATACTAATATAATTTCACCAAACAAAATTACTACCAAATTCTTATCTTTAATCAACAAGGACTTCTTTAGAGTTTCTAACATCTTTAAAAACAAACTAATTAAAAAGTTATTTAAAAGAATTCTACTAAAATGGAAATAAACTTGATTTGATTATTTCCATTTGTATATTTAGTTTTCATTGTAAAAACATTTTTTTTGGAATAGCAACAATTCTGGTTGTAGCAGAGCTAAACTGTAAATTTTCTTACCAACATGTAATGGAAATTTAATTTCTCCTTTACACCAAGCAAGTGTTTCTGCTATGATCATATAAAAATATTAAATATGAGAATATTATGTGAACTAATAAACACAGTTACCTGAGCAATAATTGGAAATATATATGTTAACAAATTGTGTTTTACTGTTTCCTATACTTTCTTAAAGAATGTTGTTATAGAATACTTCAGAGTAGAGTGATTATGAATTTGAATAATTTATGTTATATAAAGAAGAGCGTATTAGATAGTTTTTAATAATAAAATCTACATTCATGTTTGTTTCCTATTAATAACATAGAAAAATTTGATATCAATCATTCAATTAGTGAATTTTTGATAATAACTTTCAGATATATATTGGAGATATTAAAGCAAGCTATAGATTTTGAGGGATTTGGAAGAATATACTTCGGTTGCAATATAGCAGCTTAGTCTCTCATTTCATATACTTAAATAAAGATAGTAATTATTATGATTGAATACAAGAATTTGGATCTGAAGTAAAAGCATGCTCACTGAGGAATTAGTGTGGGTAATGGCATGAATTGTGAATGTCCAGGTAAACGGCAGTTATTTTAGCTGAAAAATAGAGTTCTGAATCTGATGAGCAAGGGGAAGACAGGAAATGGAGGTAAGAGACCAATTACAGAAGACCTTTCTTGCTAGACAGAAGGTTCTGATTTCTATTCCATGAGCCAATGGGAGGAGGGACATATTTTTATTTAAAGGGCTCTCATGATCAGATTGTGCTTCAATGAGGTAAACGTGTTAGAAAAGTAAGTTGAGGGAACATTTAGAAAGCCAAAATCTAAGAGAGATCTGAAAGTGGTGTTTTTGGACATAAAGAAGACAGAATAAAGAGAAAACTATTGTGTGGTTAAAATGAGAAAGTGAATGAGAGGCCTCATAAAGGGAATGTTAACAATATTAAGAAAAGGTCAGTTTTTGAGCCTGGGTGATGGATATGTGGTGGTGTCAACCAGAGATAATCAGTAGCACACAAACAAGTCAAGCTAGAGAATGAAGATGGCGGGTTTAGGGTGACCCTGTTTAACTTGTGGTATTGGCAGGACATGCAGGTGACTGCCACTGGATTGCTGGAAAGGTGACTGCATATTTGTTTCTTCAAATGAACACTTGCAAAGCAATCCAGAGTTTCCCTTGAAACCCAGAAGAAAATCTCATTAGCATCACTGTTGGGAAATGTACTCAAAATATAATTTACAAAGTATGTATTTTGCTACATCTTTTGCATTCACCTTTAAGTTCTACTACAAAGGAACTCACAGTATATTCAGTAAGTATCTTGACAAGTGAGATAGTTGAAGTAGAAATGGGTTGAACGGTGTTCCCTAACCCCTACTACAACAATAGAATATGTTCAAGTCTTAACCCTCAGTACCCCAGAATGTCACCTTATCCTATACATATAATAAAAGGCCAGCAACCATAAGCGTAATGACCGGAATGACTGCTTGACCAGTTGCTATGAGGTGGGGGCTGGCAAGGGGAACTGGGTGGCTGGCAGTGGCAGCGGGGTGGGACCTGGGGCCAGTGAGGGGAACTGGGTGGCTGGTGGAGGAGGGGGGGCAGGATCCAGGGCCAGTGAGGGGAACCACCAGGTGGCTGGTGCGGGTGGCGGGGTGGGACCGGGGACTGGCGAGCACGTGGAAGATGGGCCTGATCGCAGGCTAGGCCTAGGGACCCTATCTGTGCATGATCTGTGCGCTGGGCCTCTAGTTTGGATATAAGGTCATTAGTTACAATGAGGATACCATGGAGTAGGGAGGCTTCTAATCCAATATGATTGGAGTCCTTATAAGAAAAAGGCCATGTGAAGACACAGACACACAGGGCGAATGCCATGTGAAGATGAAGGTAGAGATTGGGTTATGCGGCTGCCAAGTGAAGGAATACCAAAGACTGCTGGCAAACCATCAGAATATAGTAGGAGGCAAGGAGAGTTTCCCTCCAGGTTTCAGACAGACCAGGGCCTGCTGGCACCTTGATTGCAGACTACTAGACTCCAGAACAGAGAGACCATATATTTCTATTGTTCTAAGTCACCTCTTTGGAGTGCTTTTTTTTTGAGGGGGAGAGAGATAGAAACATCAGTGATGAGAAAGAATCATTGACTGGCTGCCTCTTTCATGCCCCCCAATGGGGATCAAGTCTGCAGCCCAGGCATGTGCCCTGACTGGGAGTTGAACCGTGACCTCCCAGTTCATAAGTCAATGCTCAACCACTGAACAACACTGGCCGGGCTGTGATGCTTTGTTAAGTCAGCTCTGGGAAAGTAACACAGAGAGTAATACATGCTGAGGGGTACATCACACCACTGTTTTCAGTCCCTTGCGTGTCTCCATTACATTTTCACGGAAGGGACAGCTAGCTACATAGGGGTGGCCACAAACTTGTACTTTGAGAATTTCCTGTATTTTGGGAAACTCTACCTCAAACACCAGGTTAGCATTTTAACAATGTCCCTGGACATTTATTTCCAGGCATTTCTCATCAGCTCCATCTTCTATTTGTTTTTAAAAGGTGCAACTACTATTCAGAAGTACATACTGAGTTACGATGTCTATGAATCATTTAATGCCTTTGGAGACTAGCCCCTCGGAGATAGCATATCAGATCCACTTTAGGTTTAAGCAGCTTGGTGATAGTTTTTGAAAGGAATGTCTGGGTGGAGTTTTCTTGGATAATGAGAAACCATCATATATTATGAAAAATGACATATTTATTACTTTTCATACTCATTAGTTATTATGTAAAGTCTTTTGACATGAAAGAGTTGGCCATTAATTCTTCCCTTGCTTGAATTCTGAAATATATTAATTAATTTTTATTTCCTTGGGCTATACATATTTGAGTAATTATTTTTTGGGAACTTTTATTGGTAAAATATTCTTCTAGACCATCACAAGATCCATTGAACATTTTCCTTACATTTAATTTTCTAAAAACCTATAAATATAACCTTAATTTCACAAACCTTTTATTGGATATAGTGGTATTAAAAATTCCTTGATAACCAACTAGTCAATAAACAATAAATATCATTTATTCTTTCAACATCATTTAACACCTGTACCAAACTGTTTTATTTAAAATATTTCTATTTTCCTGTGGCTCTGTTTTCCTGTCCAATGCTAGCTTTAAGAGGAAAATGACTGGGTCTATTTCACCATATTCTCTTACTAAACTGGAAATTTCTTCTACCCTTGCTCCACTGCAAACATACTCTTGCCTACAATGACTTCTAGCCAGATATGTGGGGCTATTTTACAGAATGATAAGTATTGAGTTAGTTTCTTAAATTCCTCTATTTTTGTAGATGAAGAATTTTAGAGAACTTGGAACCTATAAGTTGTAGAGACCATGACATCATGTATTGTTAAGACCATTTATCACTCCTCTGGAAGTAAATAAGAAAAATGCATTGCCAAATGGGTCGTTTCCATATTTTGAGTGTGTGTGTGTGTGAATAATTGATGTATACAGCTTCTCACTCACACAAAAGTACTGAATGAAATATCCTTTTATTTTTAAAAGGAAAGTACCAATGATTTTGATACATTTTGAAGGTCAGTAATGTTCAGCACAGAGCAATATGTGGAGAACAATAGCTCCTTAGAGAGTGGAAAACATGGTCCTCTCATTATCCATAATCTCAGCTGGTCACCATAGTAACAGCATTTTACTATTTTCCAAGATGTAAGCCTTTATAGTTCCATAGAATTCACTTCCGAGGCCTCCAGACCCATCGGCGGCATCTAGTGGCTGAGACCTCAGCTGAAATTTTTGCGTTTTACCGCCTGCTGTGTTATGTTCAAAAATGGATGGTGTGCGCATGGAGCTAACTATGCCTGTGTCTTCTCCTCATCAAGATGGGTGACTAAAATTTTTCAGAGAAATATCTGTGGGTTGCCTACAAAAAAAGGTAAAAATGTAAGCAAACGAAAGTTGTTTTACTCATTCTTCTATTAGGAAGAATTTTGCAGTGGAACTGGAAGGTGTAGAGGCACTGCATGTTATATAGAAGGACATTGGAAAGGTGAACTTTCCAGAAAGGATGAGATGGCTGCTTGGAGAATGTGCAGAATCACTTTCTGTAATCTCTAGGGGACAGATTTGTTAAAGATGCAAAGATATTGCTAAAGAATTCTGAGAGTACTTAGTCATGTTTACCCACTTTTTTAAATCTTATCATGAACTAGTATCTATCGGTCGGTCCTTTACTATGCAATTTTTAGAAACTTATGTAATAGTGATTATGCTATATTTCAGATACTTAGCAGAATCAAACCTACTTTGGATAATGAATGAAGCAATTCAGAAATTCTACTTAGTCCCCAGGGAGGTGGTATGAGGATTTGGAAAAGACACGGACACTGGATTAAGACCCCAGCATATACCTCTTCCTGCCACTTCTCAGATACATATTCTTGAGTAAAAGCCAACACTCAAGGCAGCAAAGGGCATGCATTTCAGTTCTGAAGGATGGAATCCAAGAAGCGAATCACATTTGTCACAAAAGCACTGGCTTGTTTAAATACACTCAGGGACTCCCTCAACTGACTTTCAGGCCATCTCTTACGTGGACTCAGTCTACATTTTAAGACCTATCTTTCGCCATTCTCGGAAGACAATTCTTTGCCTAGCTAAGCTGTCAGGACAAATACTTCCTGGGACCCATCTCAGACCCCCTGATGTTATGCTTTTATTCTCACTTGCCTAAAATTTCCTGGTCTGATTTTTGTCACCTTTCTTGGCCAAATCATTAGTTTAGTAACTGATTTAAGTACTACATTTGCAATGAAAACATCTAAGATAAGGTTCTCAAACATGAATGTGCTTAGTAACCACAAGATCTGGGTAGCTGCTCAAATGCAGATTCCAACTCAGGAGGACTGGAGTGGAGTCTGAGGGTCCGAATTTCTAGCCCAGTGACCATGCTGGTGGTTGCGGAATAGGTCCTCCTATATGTACTTGAGCAGCTTTGCTCAGTAGCATCTCTTATTGCATGTACGCTATCCTTCGGTAGAGTGTTGTTATTTGTATTAATAGAAATCAATTCCTTAATGAAATTGCAGGCTTCTGTATATTATAGTAATTGCATCTGATTTTGTTTTTATATCTCACAGCACTTAGCACAATGCTAGTGTGTATTAGGGACTCTGTACATGTCTGTTGATTGGTTTTGTAAGAAAGTACCAACATGTAGTTAGTGACTTTCAAGCAGAGCATGTGAGTTTTTAGGGCTTTGCAGTGTTACGCCTGCTGAATGAGAACTAGGGCAGTGAGCCTTTCTGAGTACCTTACAGTACAGCTGTCCTCCCCCATCTGTAGAGAGGCATTTTGGAATACTTCTTTGCCTATCTGGTTGAGCTGACCATACATACACACACCACATCAGGTCCAGGAAAAGGTGCCATATCTTTATAATGCACAAGGCTTGGAAACTAAAAATAATCATGACTAAAGACTCAGATGTCCTTAATTTCCCCAATTATAAACCCAATTTCTCCATTTCCTCTAGCTTCCCAGGAAGCAGGGATACCTATTGTTGGCCCTTAGCTATTTTAGAGAAGCAAGCATGTTATTTCTACAGAGCATCAACCAAAGAACAGTTTCAAGCCTATTTCTAAGTAACACTTGACACTAACATTTGATTGACAGCTATCACACAAATGGCTATTTTAATTTTCTTACTCAGATTAACTCCATTTCCCCGACTCAAGTCCCTATTTGCCATTCACATACTGTTCTTATTTTATGGGTTTACCTTTTTTGGTAAAAATGCAGACTAGGAACTGTAGTTCATCTAGAAATCATATGTGTTGGGAATAAGCATGTTGAAGCTTCTCCTTAGATGATTGTATGTTGTGAATTGATTACCGAGCCTGTGTCTGTTAATGACACAGTGCATCACAACTGACTGCCTTGGGCAATTGTCCATGTGGATGTTTTACCTTTGTGATCATTATGATTTTATATGTATTGGTATTCAAACTATGACAGAATTCTAAAGATGTTTTTCAGTGTACTTCCAATTCTTTGGGAAACCGAGAGAGTTAATACTAAATATTTGATGAGGTACAATCATTTGAACGAACTCTAGGAAGCCCTTTGAGTTAAAGACTACAGGATTATGATGCTTATGCCTTGTAACTGGTTGACAGCATATGTATGCTCATAAATTGGCTATTTTGTTGGAAACTTGGGTAGCAAGCAGAGCTGTGAATATTGATGTTATTATACAAATCAAATATGTTCAAAGAGACTGGGTTAGCAGAGTCTCAATATTAAAGGACACGGTTGAGTCTTTCTCTTGGTCTTAATTTCTGTATATCTTTATAATTGATTAACGTTCATTGGCAAAATAAATATGAATAATTTATGATTCACATAGCTGCTGGCTTATTAATTGTTTAATTTCAGAGAAAATAACTATCTATTAAGGAAATTCAAGTTGTCACTCTGAGCAGCCAAAGGAATTTATACACTGTTTCAGCATAGTCCAGAAATAGTCCGTGTCTCTGCCACACACACTGTATTTCCTACAGCGCTTAAAAAGGAGACTATTAATAAAATGTTGAAGAGGTTTTAAAAAGTAAACTGGAGCAAATGACTTGGCATGTCTGAGGAATGTGTGCTCTAGTTTTTTTTTTTTCTATCTTTAAACATGTTCTTCTGCTTCGGTCATTCTGTGTAATGTGCCAACCATAAAATAAAGTTAATTTATGAATACTTATTCTTTAGAAGAACACACAATTAAATATAGAAAAGAAAGTTTTAATTAACGTTAGATGTATTACGATTTCTTTGGAGTTTGGGCAAGTGATTTTAATTCTGAGAAACTGAAATAAAAGACATATGATATGGGAACAATTTGCTCCTTTAGCAACTGAATGGGAAAACATTGCTGTCTTAGAAATATACATATATTGTCATCATAATTGGTAATAACTTCATTGGTCTCTACAATTATTGCTAAAAATCAAAGGCTGTTATATATTGTATTTAAAATACATGTTGACTATCTTTTGTTTGGTACAATATTTTCCCATACGTCTAAAAGATGAAAGTTTTAATCAGCATTAAAATAATTTGAAATGGAGTGGGAAAAGGTACATTTGAAACTTTTACCTTCCTGAAACATAACTTTCAATGTTTTATATTCAAGGGCAAGATTTGTGGAATGGTGAATGAGATTGATTTTGTCCGTCTCTAAAATATTTGGGTTGTGTGACAAAGTCAGTTTCATATTAGGGAGTGTGTGGGGGAGAGTGATGCTTTCCCTAAAGGTGTAGTGTGTTTGGAGATGGAAGGAGAAGAAATGGAATGATTTTAAAAATTTCTCCTCTTCCTCATCTCTTTAGCACAAATCACTCCACAGCCCTGGATGAGCAGCTACAGAGACCACAGTGCTGAGCTGAGGAGGGAAGCCTGAGCTTCATGTTGGTAAATATTCCTGCTTTCATGTATCCCTTTAGAGAGTTGGAAAGACAGAGGATCAGAGAATGCCATGTGATCTTATAAAATGAAAGCAGAAAAGAACAAAACCGTGTGTGTACATTGAGGAAGAAGGAATGAATGGCATTTTCACTGGTGATGTGTGAACAGGTCTCACTTTCCCTGGAATACTGTGAGCTCCTTACAGGCATGAAGGCGCATGTGTAATTTAGCTTTGTATGATATATTTTTATATGAATAAAATGTGGCTGTGGCCTGACATTTGCTTAGATCTCTACAATGTTACATCTAAATAATTTCTTCTTCAACTAATGTTAGATTTCCTGCCTCTTCTTTGCTTTCTTAAGTTTTTGAATAGCTCCAATGTCTCCTATCCACATTAACTTTAAAATTAAAGCATTCTTGTTACACTTTTGCTCAAGGCTAAACTTTGCATTGGTGCAATTGATTGCTGTCTCCAGAGCATTGCTCTAGCATTTATTTTCTCTCTTACTTTAAGGACTTTTCCTTCTCTGGTGGCTACTTCTCAGCTTACTAACAAGCTCACAGTTCAGCCACACTAAAACAATCAAGTGAAACAAAATTAATAAATCAACCTACTTTGAGCAGGTATCCAGCTTCAGCTATTACTACATCTTTCCTCATCCTGGGTTATCTAAGCTTTGTAAGAAAGGCATTACTCTGCCTCCATTTCCTTTCTTCCCATTTCTTTCCCAATGTATTACAAACTGATTTTATTCTTTGATGAAGAATATTTAGACTATATGTCAGATTCTAAGCTATTGTTATTGGTATGAATTGCAAATACCTTTCTCCAGTAGATATGAGGGTATTTCTCAAAAACTGGCCATAGATTATGTTTAACTTCTCTATTTCCCTTTTTCCCCCATTTCATTAATGCTTGTTTATGTCTTACGTTTTTACATCTTTAACTTTCTTTGACTTATCTTTTTTTGTTAACTCAAGCTGTGAACATTTAAATCATTAATTTTCAGTCTTTATCCCTTTATGCATTTATTTTCTAATATTATTGTTTAAAGATGCATATTTCCTTCTCACTGACACTTGAGCTTCTCCCCAGAATATTTACAAGTAATATCTTCACTATTATTCAATGTTATATATTTACTAGAGGCCCCACGGTTGGGGTCCCTCGGCCAGGCCTGCAGGGATTAGGCCAAAACCGGCTCTCCAACATCCCCTGAGGGGTCCCTGATTGCAAGAGGACGGTTCTTGGGTGATGCACCTTGTGATGGGGCTCCATCCTCTCTGGTTCCGGGTGCGTCACCCAAGAACTGCAGCTGCCAAGTCACCGCAGCTCAGCAGGTTCTATGTTGAGCATCTGCCCCCCGTTGGTCAGTGCCCATCATAGCTACTGGTCGGATGGTCGAATGGTCGATGGTTGCTTAGGCTTTTATATATATAGAAATATCTATTATGTTTTCTTCTTTATAACGTGATTATTTAGAAACATTTTTTTTAAATTTACAAGTTTGTTTGCTATTTAGATTTTTAAAATATTTGACTTCAATTTAATATTATATACAGAGACATGGTATCATATTGTTTCTATGGCTAACTGTTAGATATAGTACCTGATCAATATTTATAAATTGTCATATGTATGTGCAATAAGAGGTGTTGGTTCATTGTTAGGTGTTGAGTACTATGTAGATCTATTAGAGTATACTTATTAGTTGTCTTAACTTAAAATTTTCATATCTTTATTAAATTTCTGTTTTCCATTTTTTCAATAATTGGAGAATTGTGTTAACATTTCCTACCATGATGTGGATATTCTCCTTTCTCATAGTTCTTTCAGTTTATTGTATTTTATTTTTGAGTTTATAATATTGCTACTTTTTATTCTCCTTAATTTCCCTTTATTCTCCTTATTATCTGTCTACTGACTTGAAATTTAAACATGCTATTGTCATTATTTTAGTGATTATCCATAAAATGTTAACATGAATACTTGTCTTAACAAGTTTGTTACTAATATAATTTATTATCTTTGTTTTTCTGAAAAATCATATATTTTATTATCATCTTTGAATGATAGTTTGATTGGGTATTAAAATTTGTGTTGATGCTTATTTTGCCTCTGTACATTGAATATATAATTCTACTGAGTAATGACTTTCATTGGTGCTTGCTGGGAGTCTTGTTGCAATTCTTTCATAGGTAATAGTATTATCTATATAGTTTCTTTTGAGATTTCCCCTTAGTTTTCGTTTTATAGTTCTATTGCCAAGGGTCCAACTGTGGATTTATTTTTATTTTCTTGAAGGAAACTCATTGTGCTTTCTTTCAACTACTCTAGAAATTTTTCAGTCTTTATTACCTTAACATGCCTCTTTCCATTTTCTCTATTCTTTTACACTGAAACTGCTATTAAAGATATGTTGTAAATCATCATTTTAGTCTCCATGTCTCTTAACTTCAATATTCTTTCTTTTTATATTTTCATATTTATTTAAAAATATTTTTATTTCAGAGAGGAAGGGAGAGAGAGATAGAAACATCACTAATGAGCGATAATTATTGATCAGCTGCCTCCTGCACAACCCCTACTGGGGATCGAGCCCACAATCAGGGCATGCGCCCTAACCAGGAATTAAACTGTGACCTCCTGGTTCATAGGTCAACTCTCAACCACTAAGCCACATCAGTTGGGCACTATTCTCTCTTATTATTATTATTACTAGAGGCCCGGTGCACAAAATCTGTGCACTGGGGGGGGGTGTCTCTCAGCCCAGCCTGTGCCCTTTTGCAGTCCGCGACCCCTTGGGGATGTCCACCTGCTGGCTTAAGCCCATTTTTCCCAGGGATCAGGCCTAAGCCAGCAGTCGGACATCCCTCTCGCAGTCCGGGACTCCTCAGTCTTTATGGCCCGCCTGCTCACTGCTCTTTCCTGCTCAGCTCTCTGCTCCTTAGCACTGCCGGGGAGGCGGGAGAGGCTCCCGCCACTGCCGCTGTGCTCGCCAGCCATGAGCCCGGCTTCTGGCTGAGCAGTGCTCCCCCGTGGGAGTGCACTGACCACCAGGGGGCAGCTCCTGCATTGAGCATCTGTCCCCTGGTGGTCAGTGTGCATCATGGCAACCGTCGTTCTGATTGTTCCACGGTAACGGTTGTTTAGGCTTTTATTATATAGATTATTATTATTATTATTAATCACCCAAGGATATTTTTTCATTGTTTTTTAGAGCAAGTGGAAGAGAGAGGGAATGACAGAGAGAAACATCGATGTGAGAGAAACACATAGATTGGTTGCCTCTTGCATGTGCCCTGACCAGGGCCTGGGCAGGGGAGGAGCCTACAACCAAGAATTTAACCAGAATTGAACTTGGGCCCCTTTGGCCTGCAGGCCGATGCTCTATCCACTGAGCCAAACTAGCTAGGGCTAATCTCTCTTTTTAAAAACAACTTTTCTTTTGCTATCTTTGTGCATGCCGGGTAATTTTCTCAGATTTATTTTCCAGTTAACTTACTTTTACTTTAGTTATTTCTAATAAGGTGTTTAACCAATTGACCTACATTTTTATTAACATAACTTTATATTCCAGTGTTAGAAAAACAGAACAATTTTATTTCATTTATTTTCAAATATGTTTGCTCTTTTATATGAAATCATGTAATGTTTCCTCTTTATGCTTTAATCACCTTAAATATTTTTTAATTTTTATTTTAAGTAATCTCTATCAGAGTTTTCTATTTCTTGCAGCGCTTAGAGCAGGGGTGGGCAAACTTTTTGACTCGAGGGCCACAATGGGTTCTTAAACTGGACCGGAGGGCCGGAACAAAAGCATGGATGGAGTGTTTATGTGAACTAATATAAATTCAAAGTAAAGGAGCGGAGGGGAGAGTAAGAGAACCCTCCGCTCTTTCAGCTCCGCGGGCCAGATAGAACAGCCGAACGGGCCAGATCCGGCCCGCAGGCTGTAGTTTGCCCACGGCTGGCTTAGAGTCTAATTATACTACGTATTGCATCTGCTAACTATGTTTTACTTACTGAGTGTTTGCTGTTGTGTTGTGTTATTTTACCTGGTGTATCTTCAGGGAGGCAGTGTGTGTGTGTGTGTGTGTGTGTGTGTGTGTGTGTGTGTGTGTGTTGCTATCCTGAGGCTATGTTCTATGGTATGGGCTTGTTTGGCTGCTGACATGTGTCCCAGAGGTAAGAGTAGCCTGGGTGGGCATTACTATGCCATGACATTGATATGAATTTATATCCCAAGATTATTCAAGATGCAAGCCTATGATTACAATTATTGGGATCAAGTTTCTTTGTTACATTCCTCTGTTACTGGGCAATTTTTTTTTCTAGATTATTTATTCAATGAGGATGTGGTAAACTCTAAGTCTCAACATAATATATCCCCACTCCCTATCTGTCAGGAGCTTACATTTTTTCCCTTTAACTATGTGGTTACTGTAGACAGATACCAAAATTATTATACTAACAAGGCCACTGCCTCTGTTTGGAACAAACAGAGTAGGAAGTCATATACGAAATGACCTGTTTTCCTTTCTAAATGTATTGATATGACTCTTGTTTATTTTTTTAGTGTCTTTTTTTGTAATTAAAAAAAACTGAAGTATAATTGACATTATATTAGTTTCAGTTGTACAATATAGTCATATTTGTATGTATTGTGAGATCACCATAATAAGCCTAGTTAACATCTGTCAATATACATAGTTACAAAAATTTTTTTTCTGTGATGAGAACTTTTAAGATCTACTCTCTTAACAACTTTCAAATATGCAGTACAGTATTATTAACTATAGTCACCATGTTGTACATTAAGACCCCCGGACTTAATTTCAAAACTGGAAATTTGTACCTTTTGACTCTCTTTACCCATTTGTTCTGCCCTTCACT
The DNA here is from genome assembly GCF_963455305.1 of Plecotus auritus. NCBI lineage: Eukaryota > Metazoa > Chordata > Mammalia > Chiroptera > Vespertilionidae > Plecotus > Plecotus auritus. The sequence continues at coordinate 45,101,233 of NC_137777.1, forward strand.
CACCTGCCTCCAGTAACCATCAATCTGTTCTCTGTATCTATGAGTTTGCAGGTCCCCCACCACATAGATTCCATGTGTAATGAGATTATGTCATGTTTGTCATTCTCTGTCTGACTTATTTCACTTAGCCTAATGCCCTCAAGGCGCATTCATATTGTCACTAATGGTAGTAAGTGACCTGGTTTTTATGTTACAATTGTATCTGGCACTAAATTTTCAATTTAATCTACTTATTTATTTGTTTGATATATATATATATATATATATATATATATATATATATATATATATAGAGAGAGAGAGAGAGAGAGAGAGAGAGAGAGAGAGAGAGATGCAGTCATTGGTTGCTTCTTGTATGTGCCCTGACTGGGGACCAAGCCCACAACCTTGGCATATTGGGATGACACTCTAATCAACTGAGCTACCTGGCCAAGCAAGGGTTCAATTTAGTCTTCCTGCCCATTGCACACTATATCTCTTTTATAACCAACTTGAATGAATATATATTATATATACTTATATATATATTGCATGTATATACAGTATATTTTAGGTAACTTTTGAAAAACATGTAAATCAGCCTGGCCAACATTTAAACATGTTGATTTCCAAAGCTCACTAAAGCCCTTTACATTTTATCAAGCACTCATTTGATGCAATAAAAATATTATTTTTCCATAAATTCTATCTCTAAAACTTTTCAATTGTCATCACTGTAAAGGGGGATTTGTTGGAGATGTAGAATATGTAAAATAAACTTGAGTTTTCTCCTTTCCTCCTTCCTTCTCTTCCTTCCTACCTTCCTGCAGTTTAGGAGTAAAGAATGACAACAGTGGTTGACCCACCCAGGGGCTGGGCATCCCCATGGTACCCAGAGAGAAGCAGATCCACAACCCTGCTGTCCTTCCTGGGCAGCTCCCACAGCATTCTCCATCACAGTGGCTGTGGTGCAACCTTCCTATTCTTTACAGATTATAATTTTTTACTTGCTTTTGTTGCTCATTGCACATTATATTTGTGCTTCAAGGTCAAATGGAAATTATATACTTTTCCTTTCAGCTAAATTTAGAGAAAAATATGTAAATTAGTTTGGCTAACATTCAGAGACATCTATTCCCACATTGAGATATTTTTCTTAGGTGATTTTGCCCTTGTATTTTCCTTTTTACAATCACTACAAATTAATTATATAATGAGATGGAAAGGTCAATATGTCTTTTTTCCTCTTTGCAAAGGTTTGCTATGCCTTTTTCACATGTTTAGAAAATTCAATAAAGTGCAAACTATTTTATTATCCCACATTATTTTTACATTGTGTTTTTTTTTAAATAAGGAGAAAATAAACAAATGGGAATACTTCAAAATAAAAAGCTTCTGCACAGCAAAATAAACGACCAACAAAATGAAAAGAGAGCCCACTGAATTGGAGAATATAATTGCCAACGATACATCTGATAAGGGGTTAATTTCCAAAATATATAGGGAACTCATACATCTTAACAAAAGGAAGACAAACAACCCAATTTAAAAATGGACAAAGGACCTAAATATATACTTCTCCAAAGTGGACATACACGTAGCCAAGAGACATATGAAAAAATGCTCAAAGACGAATCATCTGAGAGATACAAAATAAAATGACAATGAGTTATCACCTCACACCTGTCAGAATGGCTACTATCAACAAATTAACAAAGGACAAGTGTAGGCGAGGATGTGGAGAAAAAAGAACCCTAGTACGCTGCTAGTGGTACAGCCACTGTGGAGAACAGTACGGAGTTTCCTCAAAAAATAAAAAATAGAACTCCCATTTGACCCAGTGATCCCACTTCTAGGAATATATCCTAAGAAACCCAAAACATCAATCTAAAAGAATATATACAACCCTATGTTCATAGCAGTGCAATTTATAATAGCTAAGATCTGGAAACAGCCCAAGTGCCCATCAGCAAATGGGTAGATAAAAAAGCTGTGGTAGATTTACACAATGGAATATTATGCAGCTGTAAAAAAAAAGAGAAAGAACTCTTACCATTTGCCACAGCATGGATGAACCTGGAGAGCATTATGCTAAGCAAAATAAGCCAGTCAGAGAAAGACAAGTATCACATGATTTCACTCATATGTGAATCTAATGAACAAAATAAACTGATGAATAATATAGAACCAGAGACATAGAAACATGGATCAGAATGATGAATTTCAGAGGGAAGGAAGGGGTTGGGGGTGGGGTGGGAGAGGAGTGACTAACTGGGGAACTTACATGCATACATGCATAAACCATGGATACAGACAATAGTGTGGTGAAGGCCTTGAAGGGGTGGGTATGGTGGGGAGGGGTCAATGGGAAAAAAATACAAATACCAAGGGAATATCTGTAATACTTTCAACAATATGGATAAATAAAAAAATAAGGTTACAATACAAACACTCTTTATCATTTTTTTCCTTTTTTTCTTATAATGTCTATGAGGAAAATGAATATCCAATGAGCCACTATTTCACCATAACCCATCAGCTGGAAAGTGGACAGCCCAGTGGAGTTAACCTACAAGTCAGAGATTTTGCAAGTGAGCTATAGAGACCACTTCAGATTGTCATGGGGAAAGAGGGGGAATCTAAAGTCATTGCAAAATAATTCTAAGAATTTACAAAACGCATTTTGAAAGCCGTTGATTTAGTGGACTGTACACCTGGAGAGACACACACACTGCAGTGCATGCGGACCTTGTTTTACAGTTTACAAGTGTGAATTTTTCAACGTAGTGAAGTCATAGTTTAGAATCTAATTATATTTTACTGCCATGTTTTATTTCAAGAAAATAGTTAATAGTGTTTTAAAAATTAAAATTAGATTATTTCATAACTTTTTATGGATTTTTAAGAATTGAGTTTTGTAAATCAGTGAACTTCTATTAACTAATGTGGTGCCATTTGCTGAGTTCCCAATTGATTTTTTCCTCATTGAGATGCTACTTTTAGATCTTCAATATTTTTAAGTCCTTATTTGGAAGTAATGTTATCTTATTGGGTGATTATACTTTATCAAGCTATTTTTAAAAAACTGTCCTATAATTGTCAAATAACATGTTATCAGGAGCAATTTTAATGTGAAAGCAACTGTTTGTAAAATCGAGTTTTATCATTTGATGAGAATCTCCTAAGGATTATGAAATCTTCACCAAATGATAAAATGCGTTAATGTTTTTAAAGATCATCATAGAATTTTTAGCATCCCAGCGTCATTCTGTGTATGAGGCATTGATAGGCTTTCCTTGCATTATTTTCTTTTTCTACCTTGGGCATCTTCTGTCACAACTCTCATCAATATTCTCCTTACATGAGGTGCAAGAGGGTGAGTGACCCGGAGGGAAAGTGGGGACCTGGTGAGCTCTTCAGTCTTTGGAGCACCTGTTATCCATGGATTTCAAAGCACTTAATTCTGTTTGATGGTCCTGTGAGTTAAGAAGTGCTTTACTACTTGGCTGTGAGCTTGTCATTGGTCTCCAGTACATTATTGAAAAATACAACCCTGAGCTATTTTCCTGACTCCTGGGTCAATGTTCAGGTCAAGAGATGACACTTGAGCATTGGCTGACAGGGAACTGGGGAGCTAATGGTTAACATTACTGGTAATCAATCTTCTTGCATACTGTTTATCCATATGTACAAAACCTACAAAGTGAAATATTCCCACGCTGAATGATTTTAGTAGATGGAGAATTATAATCTTCTCCCATGGAAATATAAATAATTTAAAGAGCACATGACTGCGCTATGAACAACTGAAGTCAAGGAAAAGAATAAGTAAAAAAAGACCTGTGATAAAATATAATTTGGGGGAACTACATTAAGGCATAAACCTTTTATGAGATATTTATAGACTGACTTTGTAAAGCAACTTTGCATTTGACTGTGTTTATTAGTGAATGGGAATTTATTTCCCTATATTGAATGAGCATTTCTTGGCAGGCACTGTGCACAAGCTACAATGAGCTTCAATGGAGTGCTTTCACAGTCCCTTCCCACTGAGTTGAAAGCCTTCTTATATTCTCTCAAGTGTGTTTCTTTTCCCATGGAGGATGGCTTTGTTGAAAATTGCTTCCTCTTCTCTTGATTATTGAATCAGATATTATATTCAGTTCTTCAATACTTTATAGAATGTTGGTGAAAAATGAAATGTGAGAGTGACTCTTTCCTATATTTTGAAGGCTATGTAGATTCAGCTCTAAAGAATTTAGTGGGGTGAAGCCAGGACTGGAAGAGGGATATTATTTAACTACTTTTCTCTTTCCCTTAACTGCTCCCTCCACCTCCCAGCCTCCACTATTATAACATTCTTCCTTTCCAGCATTTTCTTTATATCTCAACAGCCAGCCCTCAGCATCCCTATGTCTCCCTTGAGTGCGCCCCTTGACTTCATACTAAAGGACTCATGTAAACCAAAGGTAATTTGCTGTAATTCCCAAACAGACCAGAATTAATTCAATAATAAAAAAGAAAATCTATATTCTAGATGTTTCTTTTCTTTGTATTCATTCTTTTTCAGCATTAATAATATTAACCTGACCCTAGAATGTTGTTCGTTTACTAAGAAAACAGTAGATGCAATTAAAGCACACAAGATAAATATCATAAAATGTGTACCCACACTTCAATTCAAATGTTAAGGACTGCAGAAGTCTCCAAATTTTGATATACTTTAACTTGGCCACTTAAGAATTAAATTATGTATCATAAAAATATGAGCTGAATCTCATCACCGTTAAACTCTAATGTTTCTGTCTTTTTGGGTAGGCATACTGTAATAATTGTACTTTATCTATTCATGACTAACTGAGTTTAGTTGTGAGATCATAAATTCTGGAGCTAAACTCCTCTGAACCTGTCTGTCAAGCCCTTCCCATGCCTGAGGTTTCTCATGTAAAAAATGAAGATGGGGTTGCTGCATTAAATGAGCTTATAAATACAGTGTTTGGCACAGGCATATCATGCATACCATCTAAGTGTTTTCTTCTATTGTTATTAATCTTTATCAAAGATATTATCGAGCTCTTACTACGTGCCATAATGATGACCATACTAACAGTATTGGAGAACTGATATTAATTCAATAATCAAATACATAGAATTTCAAGTTGTGCTAAATATGTCAATTAAAGTTCAGGCAAGTAAGAAATACAGTTGATGTAACTTAAGACCACACAACAAGGGTAGCTGACTTACGTTAGAGAGAATGGTAAGTCTTCAGCAAAAAAGAAACATTTAGCTGAGATCCAAAGGGTTATAAGAGTTCATAAGTTTAGGAATGGGAGGAATGTTCTAGAGAGAACTTGCCAAAGTAAGAGAAGAGGTGATTGATGTTAAAGTGTCTGAGAGAGTGGGAGGAAAATTAACCTAATATCAGCAGAAGGAATTCACCCATTTAAGCAAGGAGATATTAGGAGACTGGGACAGGTGCAGGTAAGTTCATGGCATGATAGCAGGGAGGTTTCCTCTTCTTCTACCTGTTTACTCCGTGAAGTACAAGGTGAAGCTATGTGCTAATGTTTCCTGGAGAGTTCCGGGGATTTGAGGATTATGCATGGAGAACAGAAACATGGCTTGGCCAATGAATACAGTACAATTACTAGGAAGTATGGAGGGTTCCATTAAGATTGGTGATAGTAATTTACTTAAAGGTGTCAAAAATCGCTGTTGTTGTTTTTTCTCTAGCAGGGCTCCAATACCTGAGGTTATGGCTGATAAAAGACTGTTTGGACCCTTTAAACTTGGGGTCTTCCAAATGGGTAAAATGCAAAGACAGAAGAAAAGGGGAGTTAGATATTACAAATGCAATGCTTAGAATCATGTTGTTCCATCAGACTTTAACTTGGAGCTAAACTGGTAGGGAGGAAGGTAAAGTTATAGAGAGACTAATTATAGAGAGACACTAGATGGATCCACAAATTCAAGTTTTCAGTTGCAATAAGTTTTAGCATTGTAGTTAATGTAGTTAAATAAAATAAAAATAATAAAAAACTAGTAGTGATCAGAGAACAGAATTCTTAAAATACAAATATTAATGTTGGGAAAGATCAGAGATGGGAAGGTCCAGTGTTCATTTGGGAAAGGGGATACCAAAGAGAGGGTCATGGGTGGTGAGGACTTAAAGAAATTGAGACGCCAGGATTGGGGATGAGTTGTCCATGTGGCTTTTAAAATCTCCCAGGGTGATTGCAGAAATTGTTATGAATAGAGAAATTGTGAGCCAAGTGCAAAGATTTCAACAAATGTGAGGGCTGGGATCTTGACAGATGTGATTGTGAGAATAATATAGTAGAATGGAATGAGCCTCCAAAAAGCAGAGTTTTATTATAAAAGCATAAGGGAATGATTGTCTGGCGATATCGACATGAACAGTTCATAAAGGAAAAAGCAATTTTGTAACTTGCTTTTGAAAGAAAGTATGGTTTTCATGATTTTCTCATAATTTGTCATTAAAATAAATTCTTTTGCTTTTCACATAATTAAAGGTGGAATGTCAGTTTTGGCTTAGGGCCTAAAATGTCCTTTTAAAACTTGCCTGCCTTTGTAAATTTCAGTATTATTTAAAGAGTTTTGTTTTATATGTCAACATAAACACACACACATTCTTTCTGTAGGTAGAAACCCCATTATATCAGACATTTGATCGGATACTGATACACTGTAAGTATTCAAAGGTTATGAAAATATGTTAGGGTAAAATATGTTTTACAAAATGTTTTAAAAGCACAAGAGAAAAAATTATGATGACTTAAGTATGTGTTAAAATAGTCACATACAACTTTATCCAGGCTTATACATTAGAAAGGTGGTTTAATCACCCATAAAAAAATTACCTTCTTCTCTGTTCGTGAGGCATGACCTTTCAATTGCACAGCCAATAAAAGAATTACATGAAAAGATTGAAATGGTTTACTGTACGGGAAGCATCAAGACTGAGGTCACCATGGTGAATCACCCAAGGTCAGGTGAGAGTGACCATCGATGGACAACCTTCAGTTGTAACCTAGGATGGACTTGCTCTGTTAGTTGATTTCCTTTGTAAATAATAAAAATGACTGTATCGGGTCTGTTACCATTATTTACTCATGTTAAATTCAAATTTGTAATTTTAAAACCCACATTGTTGTTAAGAAATTATTAGAAGGGTATTGATGTTTTTCAGAACCTCATAAATCGCAGCTGTGCTCCGTAATCCTTTCCTGAAAATGTGGGTAGGTTAGGAAATGTTTACACGTTTTAGATGTAACTTGAAAGAGATTCCAGTTGTATTGTAGTTTTTAATATTTAACCAGAATAATCTTTATTATAGATTCTATCTTTATTCTATTGGGAGGGAGAGAGAAAGAGTATAGTGTATATATAATATTAAATATTGTGATGCATAATTAATACCTTAAAATATGTCCGAAATTCTGGGACGTTCACATCTTGCTGTTTTTCAGATATGTTTTGTTGATGCATAGAAAGAAGACTGTACTAATAAATGTCTCTTGAATTACACATGGTATAAGGAAATGAAAGCCTTTGGGTTATGAATCTTGGATTTAAAGAGGCAGTCATCAAATATTTAAGATGAAAATGCAGTAACACATGCTTGCTGTCATATGTAAGTTTGGCGAATGTTATGACAAGGTTTTTAAAACATTCATAGTTGGAGTATTTTTATGGAAATATTCATTAATTCAAAGAGACAGTCATATCTGGCAACCTGCATTTTAATCGTGATTTCTGGCTACATGAGAAAATCAGTAAAGCCGTGAAAGGAAGGGTGAAATATATAGCAATCATGTTTAAATTATACATTATAAGGCATACATATCTGTATGTTATCATATTATGCATTAAATTTAATGCATAAATCATATTGTTATAATTCTGGTGTCGCCAAAAGGCACAAAATATGACAAACAGGAATAGGCATGTAGATATTATCATATTCAATAATTCAATGAGCATTTGTTTTATGTAAATTAACTTTCTGTTAATAAAAATTATACTCATTTATTACACCACTTCCATATGATAATTAAAAAAGTCTTTTTTTCCCCTCTAGAAAATCATTACAAAATGTGAATAATGCATTTGTTTCATATCTATATAAACAAGGTTTTACTATCAGATTAGTTCTGGAAATAAAAGCATTATTGATTTCTGTAATAATTTTTATAATATTGCTACATTGCAGTCCTGAAGCAGCTAATCTCATTTTTGTGGAGAACCCTATGCATTTAAAGCAGTGTTTAAACTTTCTGAAAGGAAACAAGCTTAAGTTTTGTAGAAAGTATACTTTTGGAAAGTATACTTTTGTGAACAAGCAGAATTTCTCCTCTCAGCACTGGATCCTTCTATCAACGAAAATAACATTGAAAGCTGATCTAATCAACTCTTGATTTCTCTATATAACTTTCTTAAAATCAGTAGGAGTCACAATGAGAAGAAAAGATTTAATAAACTCCCAAATGGCTTACTTAAAAACCATAAAAAAGTTATAAAATATCCCTTTCAATGATAACAAATTATAATATTGCAAAAAGTCACTGCCTATATTTCTTTTGGAAAAATTTGAGCAGCTTTCTCTAATGGGGGCTATACTTCTCACTTTTGTTACATCACCACATTTTAATGCTTTATTCAGGTCATATTATTATATGCCTAGAACTTGATCATCGGAAGCACACTACAGTTTCTGATGGAGCCCTGCAAGTGTTCACTGGAAATAATGAGCCTGTGATTGTCTACCACTGTGCTGTACACCTGAAACCAGTACAGAATAATACTGAATGCAAACTACCAGTATAATTGAAAAATAAAATGAAGTGAGTGTATCTTTTAGATGCCTCAAGTTTTACATTATTGTTATGGATGTAATGCTTATAAAATTTTACCCTACTTTAAACAGACTAAGATTTTCTCTTGAAAGAAAACCAACAAAATGAGAGAAGTTCCGTTTTAAAGTTTAGGTAGCAAACTTTAGCATCAAAATAAAGAGCATTTAATATACACTAATTAGATATATCTGCTCTGCATTAACAATGGGACTTCTATAATATTGCTAGGTGGAGCCTCATGACATTTCCAACATTTGAATTTTTTGACCTACAAGAACAGTGGTTTCATATGATTCAACATAAGATAGCATGCATAAGTGCTCACTATTGCAGAGGGATTTTACTGTGCATGCTGTAACTTTGTACAATGCACAGTCAACCAGAGAGTAGTGCCGTGTGAATTCTCTTCCCTAGAAAGGGGACTGAACTAGGAACTTATATTCTAGCCAGGCCTCTCTGCCACTCCCTCACTGAACCCCAAATGGCCAGCCAAAGAACTTCTCTGAGTCTTGGTTTTTGACTTGTATTCTGGGGGTGTCACAGTTAGACTGCTTCAGATAATAGCAACAGAAGCATAGCCAAGGTGGCACCAGCCAGACAAGCTGCTTACCTCAGAGAATAAATCAGGAGAAGTTCCACGCTGCTTCAGAGGTCCAATGATGTCATTGAAAGCCCAGATCCTTTTGTCTTTCCTCTCTTCTGATGCTCTGAGAGTTTGGGACTCAAGATATCCTGCTCCTGGTGGCACAATGGGTATAGCAGCATGATTTTCTCCCACAGCAATGTCCACAGGGCACATACCTGTATTGTGGACCGTTATGAGACCAAGGAAAATCTTTCCTAGAAATTCTACTAACATCACCTGACATCTTATTGTCCAAGATTGTATTACATGCCCATACCTATATCAATCACTGGCAAAAAATATCATTGTTTTGTCTTGAGTTAGTTATTTAAAGGGCCCCTTCCTTGAGCTCATGGATTCAGAGGATCAGAAATCCAACAAAATTAGGTCCTGTCAACCAAGAGAAAGGAGAGGATGCTTATGTGGGTACCAGTAATAGTCTGTGCTACACAAATTCATGCAATGGTACAATGATAAAAGCATACATGAAAAACTGAATATGAAAGAAGTTGAGTTTAAAAATTGTTCAACAATATGTAACAGAGATCTGAAAAGTGGGTATAAGAAGGTGAAATGATATAAAAATAATGTGTAAGCACTTGCAATAAAAGCAGTTATTTTAAAATAGTTACTGGTCATGGTCAATAAAGAGCTATAAAATTTACATGGGGTGACATGGGAATGTGGGAACACATTAAATTAATGGGTAAGAGATACTTAGTAGAATAGCAAGACTTCAAGAACATTTGGCTAATTTGCTCAATTTTCTGTAATTTTAAGAATTTTTAAAAACACCCTTGAATAAAACTTGAGTAGACTCAATGCCTAATAGTAAACTTAAGACTCATTGGCTTTACTGATTTTTGCCTTAAGAGACTAACCTATATTTAAGTCCAAACATCTAGGTAAGAAAGTTACCACTACCCTGAAGACTGTGTGTGTGTGTGTGTGTGTGTGTGTGTGTGTGTGTGTGTGTATACACTACTATTTTATTCATTCATCCCACAAACACATATTGGCTGCATACTATGAGTGAACCATTTAACAAGGTGTTGTGGGTAGTACAAAACCGAATAAGATAGATAAGGAAAAATACCCACAGAAGGCAGTAAATGCTGTGTGGATACCATGGGTAGAGTTCACCTGTGATGAACTTTCAAGAATCTGAAATGGAATGTGTAAAATGGAATATCATGTTGTATATATGTTGTAAAATTATAAACCATTCCTAATTGTAACCCGAAATTAAGTCCTTCCTATACTTTGGGAGTTGAAATCCCCTATTTTTAATGAAATGATGGTTTTAAAACTATTCTTACCTGACATAACTACATATTGGATATGGCAGGCTCTGAATTTATTTTATTTTATTAACCCATTGCTCCATGAAATTTCAGTCTTGAAATACAACTGACAGAGACTGAGAACTACAGGGACTGAGTTTAGGGAATTTAGTTTGAAGGAAATAATGCAAGAGGAATCAGGAACTTTCTCATTTTCTGTCACCTGCCCTTTTTCACATATTTAATCCTGGGAATAGATTGTTCGCCCATAAGAAGCAGGAGAGGGATGGCATGCACATGCTTTAGGTATGTTTGGGAGACAGAAGGGTGTGGGGTAAGGAGGGAGGTGGCAACCAAGTGTTTGGGTTGCAAAACAATCTTCTTCATGCAAAATAAATAGGAAGAACAGTAATGGTAACAACTGAGTCTGTAATCTCAATTTATTCAAAGAAAAATATAATCTGCTGCCATTTGTTATGTTGAGTTTATGCTGAAAATTAAGGTATTTTACTTTTTTTTAAGTATTTTTTTTAAAATAAATCTTTATTCAGATTATTACAATTATTTCTCCTTTTCCCCCCCATAGCTCCCCTCCATCCATTTCCCACCCCACCTTCTGCCCTTACCTCCCCCCCACTGTCCTCATCCATAGGTGTATGATTTTTGTCCAGTCTCTTCATGAACCCCCCATACCCCTTTCCCCCTGAGAATTATCAGTCCACTCCCTTTCTATGCCCCTGATTCTATTATATTCACCAGATTATTCTGTCCCTCAGGTTTTTAATTCACTTGATTTTTAGGTTCACTTGTTGATAGATATGTATTTGTTGTTCATAATTTTTATCTTTACTTTTTTCTTCTTCCTCTTCTTTAAGAATACCTTTCAGCATTTCATATAATACTGGTTTGGTGGTGATGAACTCCTTTAGCTTTTTCTTCTCTGTGAAACTCTTTATCTGCCCTTCAATTCTGAATGATAGCTTTGCTGGGTAGAGTAATCTTGGTTGTAGGTTCTTGCTATTCATCACATTGAAAATTTCTTGCCACTCCCGTCTGGCCTGCATAGTTTCTGTTGAAAAGTCAGCTGACAGTCGTATGGGTGCTCCCTTGTAGGTAACTAACTGTTTTTCTCTTGCTGCTTTTAATATTCTCTCTTTGTCTTTTGCTCTTGGCATTTTAATTATGATGTGTCTTGGTGTGGTCCTCTTTGGATTCCTTTTGTTTGGGGTTCTGTGGGCTTCCTGGACTTGTAAGTCTATTTCTTTCACCAGGTGGGGGAAGTTTTCGGTCATTATTTCTTCAAATAGGTTTTCAGTATCTTGCTCTCTTCTTCTGGCACCCCCATAATTCTGATGTTGGTACGCTTGAAGTTGTCCCAGAGTCTTCTTACATTATCTTCAACTTTTTGGATTTTTTTTTTTTTTTTTTGCTTTTTGCTTTTTCGGTTGAGTGTTTTTTGCTTCTTTGTAATTCAATTCTTTGACTTGATTTTTGTGTTCCTCTTGTCTGTTTTTGGGTCTCTGTATAATATTTTTTATTTCAGTCAGTGTATGTTTAATTTCTAGTTGGTCCTTTTTCATATCTTTGAGGGTCTCGTTATATTTATTGGCCTTTTCTAGGATATTCTTAAAAAGCCTTATAACCGTGGTTTTGAATTCTATATCCAGTCGTTTGTTTTCCTCCATTTCTTTCGTTTGTGATCTGATTCTTTGAGGCCGCATTTTCACTGCTTCCCTGAGTTGGTAAGGTAGATTTGTGTGCTAGGTTTCCAATATGGCCCAGTGGGTCTGCCTCCCCAGTTAACCTGAGGTGGACACTCTTGGTGCACCCCTTTGTGGACTGTGTGTACAGCCTTGTTGTAATTAAGTCTTGATTGTTGTTGGTATCACTGGGAAGAATTGACCTCCAGGCCAGTTGGCTGTAAGGATCAGCTGTGTCTATGCTGGGAGAAGTTCGGTGCTGGAGACAGCCTTATAGGATTAGACTTGCCAAATTGCAATAGCCTCTGTGCTCAGCTTGGATGGGGTGGAGTCTCAGTCTTGGCTTCCCGTCAGCCTTGCCCTTGCGCACTTCAGACCTCTGCCTTCCAGGCTCCCAAGTCTCCGCCTGAGAGTCCAGACTCCCCCCACAAGAGCGTGGGTCCCCAGGGGCTCGCCTGGAACTGGGGTTCGCTGCAGTCAGAACTGGGGCTCAGTGCATTCAGGAGCCTCTGACTCCCTTCCACTAGGGAAAGCCTGTGGCAACCTCTGCAGCCTTTGTGCGCACTGGCGCGTGTGTGCTTTCAGTCCTCCGCCTTCCCCGGCTCCCGAGTCTCCGCCCGAGAGTCCAGACTCCCCCCACAAGAGCGTGGGTCCCCAGGGGCTCGCCCGGAACTGGGGTTCAGTGCAGTCAGAACTGGGGTTCAGTGCAGTCCGGGGCTTCTTTCCCCCTTCCGCCAGAGAAAGTCAGCCAGGCTCTCAGCCGCCCTTCCTCTCTGCGCGCACAAAGACCCTTTGCCGTACCTCCAATTCTATGTGAGCTTTTCTATTTCCTTCTAGTTGTAGAATTTTCACTCAGCCAGCTTTCCTGTGGTTCTGGATGGTGTCCGTTCTGTCTTTTAGTTGTAGTTTTGAAATTGTTGTGCAAGGCAGCCGTTTAGGTGTTTACCTATGCCGCCATCTTGGTTTCTCCTCGGTATTTTACTTTTTAAACAGGGAAACACAATAAGTTATAACCAAAGTATGAAGTAACATTGTACATGTAGTGGGAAGAACAAAGCTCTACTTTACAATTTTGTTGTAGAAAGAAGAAAAACAAATGCTTAGCAAGAATGCTGGTTATGCCATAAACCAAAGAGGCCAAAGCCCATTCTTTAAAAAATGCTTCACTTTATTTATTAGTGGAGACAACAAACATAAGATGATCCATGCAATTGCCGCAGACTTCCTGAGAATATTTGGCTTTCTTTACTTGTTAATTTATCACATACATATTTTTAATATTAAGGGAAAATATTGTTTTATTTTTGGTGTTACTCAGACAACTCCCTGCTGAAGATGTTTACCTGAAGGTACAAGTGAACATCATGCCAGACTGGAGAGAGGAAACCCCATGATCATATAAAAGTACTCATAAGTAAATAATAAAATGAATATCACTAATTGCTCTCCATTGGGTAACAACTTACTGTGTTTTGCAAACAAGGAAACAGACATTAAGCAGCTTGCATTTTATCACTAGAGAGAGTGTGGGCACTGAGTACCTGAGTGACTTTAGAAAAAGAAATGACAGTCTAACCCTTCACGGAAATAGTATGGTCTGTACTAGGACATCACTAATATTCTTTGAGATCACAAAGGTCTATCAATCACAGCATTTACACTTCTTCATTTTTGCTTCAAAAGGGATTCTTTCTCATTCCTTTGAAGCTGTGACCCGTTGCTCACCATGCAACAAAGTTAATTAAACTCATATATTTTTACATACTAATTTGAAACTTCAACTGAAATTAACTGCATCTGAAGTACAAGGCACACAAATGGTTAATGCGTTTGATCAAATTCTGGATTGTTTACAGAACAGAGTCTAGGGAAATAACCTCTCATAGCCTGTGGGAAAATTAATGCCTTAAAGTAAGTTACAAGCAAAGTACGAAGTAACGTTGCATAGTATGTAGCTGGAAGAACAAAGCTCAACTTCAATTTTGTTGTGGAAAGAAGAAAAACAAATGTCTCCCTCCAGATGATGAAGGTCAGTGAGTGCAGGGAGACTTAGCACAAGTGAAAAAGGACTTTTCACCTCCAGGTCTTCCTAGTTCCTCTTCCGCCCCGCTAAAGGAAGCTAGTGAGGCAAACGGTTCCGTTACTGGGCCAAACAGGTATGGGCTTTGTTACTGATGCACCAGCCAGAGAACTGAAACCATGCTCCACAATGGAAGGCACCCCCCAGATGTGGGCCAGGGGACCTGAGCAGATGGTAATGTGTGTGGGACTCACTGTGGATATAGTGACTCTAAAGATCATGGTCTGTTTTTGGAAGCCTGTGCATGTGAGTATGTGTGCTCAGTAAATGAATAAATAATGGCAATTAAAAGGCAGACTAAAGCAAGGACAGGGGATGTGTACTTGTACTAATTTCCCACATTTTTAATAGCAAGAAGTCAACAGATGCAGAAAAAGACCATTCTTTGAAAAAGTTTAATTTTTATAAGGTCAAGGTTTATAAGATACACAGTTTGTTGTATAACCTTAGCCCTCATCATTATTTAGACTTAGATTTCTACTTCATTGTATTCCATGTTAAAAACATATTCTTTTTATTATGATTTATCAACTTTAGACTTTTCAAATTTTTGACTTGTTTATTATCCACTAGCTACCCACCCCCCCACTCATGTGTGCTCCATTCCTGGGGCTCCCGGTTATTTTCTATTTCAGAATATCTATCCATTCATTGCCTTTGGACTTGAAGGGAAACTTAGTACAGTAGTCCCCCTTATCTGTGGTTTTGCTTTCTTTGGTTTTGCTTACCCATGGTCAACCATGTTCTGAAAATGCAAAATTCCAGAAATCAGCCATTCATACGTTTTAAATTCCATGCTGTTCTGAGTGGCATGAAGGAATCTTGCCATGTCCCACCTGGGACATGAGCATCCCTTTGTCCACTGTCTCCCTGCTGTAGAGGCTGTTAGCCTTTCTTCATTCAGGAGCTGATTAGATTGACTGTCGTGGTATCGCAGTGCTTGTGTTCATGTCACTCTTACTTTACTGAATAATGGCCCCAAAGTGCAAGAGTAGTGATGCTGGCAATTCAGGTGTGCCAGAGAAGCCTTAACGTGCTCCTTTAAGCAAAAAGATGAGTATACTACAGTGATTTACACCCTCTTTCATCTCATGGAACACTAATTACTAAAATTCTGTGGCACACCAAAAATATATTTTTTGCTGATCTACCAAGAAATAGGTATAATTTTGATTCATTCACACCAGGTGGCTTTTTTTTTTTTTTAACAATCTAAGGAAAAAAAGGGGTCAATGCCCTTGACTAAATAGGTATTATGTATTTTTGTAAATTGTTTAAAATATTACAAATAGAAGTACATACATCTCCTTTTTTGTTTCCCCATCGAACTTCCCCCAGCATCCCCTAACCCCTGGCACATGCCCTCACCCGCCCCCCCCCCCAGTGTCTTGTGTCCATTGGTTATGCTTATATGCATGCATATAAGTCCTTTGGTTGATCTCTTACTCCCCCCCCCCACCAATATTGCGTATTTTAAAAATTCTTGTGGCACACCAGTTGAAAATTGCTGATTTAGTACAATGAGACATTTTGATAGAGAGAACATCCACATAACTTTTATGACAGTATATTGTTAAGATTATTCTATTTTAGTATTAGTTATTGTTGTTAATCACCTTCTGTGCCTAATTTATAAATACATTTAACTTTATCACAGGTATGTATATATAGGAAGACACATAGTATGTACAGGGCCAGTACTCTGCAGTTTCAGACAACCACTGGGGGTCTTGGAACGTATACCCCGCTGATAAAGGGGGTAAGTTAAGTAAGGCACACAAGTCTTAGTGTGCACTGTCCCTCAGCAGTGTGGACGCTCTCAGATGTCAGTCACTGCTCTTCTGCCATGTGGCTCTGCCTGACCGCGCTGTGGAACCCAGTTCACCCTTCCCTCTCATGGGACTGCCTCTCACTGTCTGCATGCTTAGATGAGTCTTCATGTTTGAAATCCAGTGACTTCAAGGAGATATGCCCTGGTCACATGACTCTGTTAATTTTTCCTGGACTTGCTCCAACCCTCAGGGAAGATTCAATCTTTTTCTCTATTTCAGGAAATAGATTCTGATATTTTATTAAATCTATATTTTAAGTTGTACATATTTCATATCCAGAAATATCCAGTATACATATTTAAATTACCTTTTTCTGATCTCTCTCTCTCTCTCTCTCTCTCTCTCTCTCTCTCTCTATATATATATATATATATATATATATATATATACACACACACACACATCTATATAATGTATTTTTTAAAAAATAATTATATTTGTAATGAAGGTTGCATGGATGTTATCTAATCATATAAAACCCTGCAACTTGTTTCAGTAAATCAATTTATGTTTCTGAGATTTACTTATAATATCTAATTTCTGTTTAATATCAACTTCATTTTTTAAGCCTTCTTAAAACCTGAAAAACTACATATAGATCTAAAAATGCTTGATACCATGATAGAAAGATAACTTTCATTGGACACTTTACCATCACTCTAGGATTCTATTATATTGAACAAATTTCTCTTTCAAGGACTCTACTTCATCACTGAAAATGTACTTTAGAAAAAAAAAGAATATATGTAGGATTATCGCCTATACATTGTTTCTTAAAAATCTAACCTGAAATTAATTTTATTTTTGATTAAAACCCCAAATCAGGTGTAATAATTTCTGTGGCCTTTTGCTTTGTCTTATTGAGTTGTGTTCCAGTGGAGACCCATCTGGGTGTATGTGTGAAGAAATAGACCTTATTTACACGTTTGCAGGCAGCTCCCTGTATGTGATGCACACGCACACTGAGTTTGTACAGAATTTCAGCAGTGGGAAAAGAGTGAGCTCAAGTCATACCTAATTAAAAATGAAACTCCCCAAAGAAACATGCATAGTATTAAATTCTAGTTCTTCATAAGTGGAATGAAAATTAAATAACTAAATTAGTATATACACTCTGGAGTTCTTCTATCCATCAAAATAATTGTTTTTATTCCTCTTTATTACTTTAGTAATCAGTCTCTAGTAAAACTGACCTAGTATATTAGTAGAGCATATGTTTGAAGTGTATAATTTATGTTTTTTACAGTGAATTGATGCAGTTTTGTGTTAAAATAGCACTCCTCACCTAATCAATTCAGTTGATACATTAATGATGGAAACTTTGGCAGATTTCAGGACCAGTATCGGTTATGGGCACAAGGCTTTTCAGTAGTCAGTAGGGTGAATCCCTTCAAACAGGACAGCGGGGTCTTGTCCTGCTCTGCACCCCCATGATAAGGACTGAATTGAATCAATTTCCTATTTGTGTGTTCTGCTCTCGCAAGATGTCAGTCACCTGTTTGGTTAAGTAAAGGTTAGGTGTACCATGTTGATTGGTTTGTAGCTCCTATCCATAGGTTTAGTCTCTTTTATCCAATGGCCTAGACCAGAGATTTTGGACTGGATAATACTTTGTTTTAGGTGTCAGGAGCGGGGGAAAGCGGGCTATCCTGTGCTTTATAGGATGTTTGGCACAGTCTCTATTAGTCACGAGATGCCTCATGCCCGTTTGTGACCAACAGAAATGTCTATGGACAATACCAAGTGACACTGGGTGATTGGGGAGGAGTGGGCAACATTGGACCAATGAAGAACCACTGTCCCGGACAGCACTGCTATCTTCCACTATCTCTAGACTTACTCATATGTTTGGGAAAAGTTTATACTTGGGATACATCTAAATTTGATCTTTGGGGCCAGGTTTGCTCCTATTGATTCGGTCTAAATTTATATGCAGAATTGTATTACATTATGTAATAGCTTACTTAAAATAAAAAAATGTCAACTGTATTTTTCTATTTTTGAGTCCCACTTCTAAAAAGTAATGTTAAATTCTTTCAGCGGTTTCTTTGGGTATTTCCCTTCATAGATCCAAAATCAGGAGGGGGTGCTTGCATGGGAGAGAACTAAAAATATACGGCCGGGGTTTATTAGCTACAGTGGAGCAGTGAGCACACATACGTAGAGCCTGGAAAGCTGTCGCCCTTGTTAGGCCAGGAAATAATATTGAAGAAAACTGTTGCCTGGGGCATATTGGAAGGCAGACAGACAATGGGCCACCTAAGATCAAAGAAATCTTAATAATGTTGTGTTTTCTTAATAATTTTATATAGAGAAGTGAATATAGGTAAGCCTATTTGAAAAGTTCTTTCTGTATGCAGCTTATAATATAGTACGTTGACTGCAAGTTGGACAGTTTGGGATCTCAAGTGTTGAAATGGAAACACACACCCACAACTAACTGATTCTGATTTATTAAGTATAGCAAGTATATTTCTCAGCCAGAAGTATGTGCCAACATAGCTCAAAGATTATTTCTGTGGGGCTGACTTCTTACTCAAGCCTATTTTTTCACAAGAGAAGGCAAGGGGTAGAATTCAGAGGCCAGTAAATAAAAGATGAGTCGTCGGATTTCTGAGCTATATCCAGAGAGAACATGCCTGTGTTTATGCCAACACAGAATTGATCAGAAGCAAAGTGCCCGAACCCATTGTTTCTGAGGCAATTAGATTGCCGAAGAAACCACAAGCTTCACTTACAGACACCCTGATCAGATCACTTCTGAAACAACCTCCAGAGCCCAAATTTCACAAGCAGAAAGAGGACAACCCCTGGGAGAGACTCCACAATGCCAGCTACCCGCTGTCACTGTGAAGTGGCTGCTCGATAGATAGACTAATCAGGAACTCTCTTTGACTGACAAGGATGGTGCTTTTGTGATTCCTGTCTAGCAGGATTTGAAAATGCTATGGATACCCTATCCTTACACTTTCCAATTGGGAAACTTAATTTCTGCAAACTTATTTCTACTTTACCCTATATAATGGGCACATAGATGGATGACTTGTCTTAATTTTTGGGACATTGGCTCATGAGGAGCCATATCTAGACTTAAAGGGGAGGACTGTGTATCACACAGGGGTCCTGGACTTTTTTCTAAATATGTCATTATGATTTAATTTAGGAATTGCTTCTCTTGAGAAGAGGGTTGCACAAAAACTAAATCCCCAAAAGAGAAAACTGGCAGGTTTCCAACTGTTTCTCCAATGCCTTTTCCACTTCTTTATGGTATTAGAATCCTTGGGTTTCAGCAGGCCACTAGAAGGAAAAAATAATTCACCAGCTTCCCTTGCAGCTATGTTGGCCATATGACTAACATTCATCCCTTTCTACTCAAAGACAGCTTCCAACCTTCCTTTAGATTGCTACATGGTCTGTTTGATCATTTCCAAGGGAGATAGAATGATGTTGAGTAATTTGGACTTTTCAAAATGTTTTTAAAAGAGGGCCAAAAACATGAAGACAACTATTTGTAGCTTGAATTGTAGTTGCAATTTTTTCTCCATTTCACCAAGTCTTCTCTTTCCTCTCATATCAAAAACTACGGAAAACATTTAAGCTCTCCTGATTTTAATGAGAATTAATGAGTTAAATTTGGTTTCACTAAACTAAACAGGCAACATCTAGGCCACATTTTCCTCTAATAAATATATCTGGTCTCTTTTGTTCTTGATATAACCAGGTCAGTGTGTTCTCTTTCATTATTAAAATTTAGATTATTATAATCTTTTGAATATTTTTAATTATTAAACACTATTGGCATAATTTCTCCCTTTTATTTCCAAATGCAGGTGGATAAACAATAACACTTTTTTATAATGATGGTATGAGGAAAACAGAGGTAAATATGAAAATAAAGAAAGTAATAACATAGATTAATAACTAAAATTTAAAGAGAGAGTTTAAGGAAACTAAGTTATCAGATATAGATTATCAAGAATCTCAGAGGAAAGGCAGGGGAGGGGAGATGGTAGAGGGATAAGTAGGAAGAGATTAACCAAAAATTTTATATGCATATATGCATAACCCTGGACACAAACAATAGTTTGGTGAAGGCCTTGAGGAGTGGGGAGGAGGGGTCAATGGGGAAAAATAAAGGTATATCTGTAATATTTTCAACAATAAAGATAAATTTCAAAAAAGAATAGGAAAGAGGTGATTCCTAAAGACATCTGGTCTACTGTTACCAGGAGGGGAAGTTATATATCAAACAGCCACAATGACATGTTTTTTTTTTTAATTTTGCTGGCACACAATTGCTCTGTTTAGTGAATTAAACTAGTAAAGGTAGATATAAAGCACCTGAACTGACTTCAAATAATTTTGTTTACTGCTTACGGTTTACAATAGAATGTTTGCTGGTTAAATGGACGAGGGGTATTTAATATGTGATTTGTTAGCTAAGCATATACATACTTTGTCCTTTTTATATGACATACTCTATTAGAATGATTTAATTTTGTAATTATACTTTCTATGTAATATGTACTTTTGTTGCATAGATTAATACTGCCAAAAATCCAATTTAAAATGATCAATATAGCAACTATGTTTAAAGTCACATTATATTCTGATGAGAGACATATTACTAAGCTATTTACTATCTGCATAAAATACCTCTATAAGACACACAAAGTATAAATGAATATGCATTTATCTGAAGATCAAATACAAGATATGCTGTGACTGAGAGGTGGAGACTACTCTTTGACTCGTATTAGTATTCCTGTTGAGTGACTTTGAAGTAAAATTGGAAGCCCAGGCAGAGAAATTCTAGAATTGCCTAATAGTCTAATAGCACTCCTGCTATTTTGATTGCTATTCATTTACTTTACTCTTTCGCAAAGCCTTCATTAATTTGTTATCATGAATTGATGAAGATTTGTAAGAATAGGTCAAAGCACTATAATATGTTAATTGCCTTCCTTTTCCTTCATTCCCTGAACCTCAAGTTTGGAGCTAAGACTAAACTCTAAATACTCAAACATCTTCCTTTCTTTAAGGACTCACTATAATTCCAATCAGGTCTCTCTCCACAGGGTCATGAGAGATTGAAAAGTAAGCCAATGTCAAAAAACTGAGAGGTCCTCCTTTCGGAAATGAAGGCAACAAGGAGTCATTCAAGGCTTTTGAACAGAGCAGGAACAGGATGGAACTGTGGTCTCGGGAGATGATCACACCTAGAGTGTAAGTGTTCCAAGTAAGAAGAGATGCTACCTAACCTAGAAAATACAAAGAAGAGGTGGACCAAGAAGATTTTAGAAGAAGGAGCAAGAGAGTTTTGTTACTAATTTCATTTGGAGAGAAGGGAATGGCAGAAGATAAATGGTATGAATCCATGATTCTAATCCTCTGAGGTTTTTAATCCCTTTTATGGAATGATTATATGATGTCTTTGAAAGAAACAGAGGCAGGTTTAATCTTGAGTCACCAAAGCAAATAATATTATTTATTTTTTATTTTAAGTACACAGTTTACTGAGAGTATGTATTATACTGAATATACTTTTTTTTCTGTAAAAGAAGGCAAATGCATGACAATCAATTGGGAAAATAAAGTGTAGATAGCAAGAAGAAAGCTAAGCTAGTGTTCACATTTTCTCTGAAATCCAGGTGTTTAAATATTATATTCAGAAAGTTATTGGGACCTGCTGACTAGAGAGGTTAAAAAACTGTCTAATCTATGTTTTACATAGTATTCTCTACCTTTCCTAGACAGGAAAATAATTTTCCAAAAAATCTGAGAGCTCTCTATAAGAAAAAAAAATCAATTAAAAAGATATATAATATGTTATATTATACTAAGAATACTGAGAAAAAATTAAGTGATAAAGCACCTTCTCTCTCCATCTCCTTATAAGAAACACCTTGCTTTATTCATATGGGAGTAACAAATAATAATAATATAGCTCTATGTTGATGATATGTATACAAACTGTTAGCCTACAGTATTTATAAGTATGATTAAGATTTAAAACCAACCTAAGGTCAGTGTTTACAAGTCAAAGACTGACAGATATCTAGCCCCCAACTTTAATTTCAGCTCTACCCCTAACTGTCGATAAAACAAACTGATGGGCAAGAAAGAAATAGAAATGATCCAATACTATTTTGTCCTCCTGGGAAGTAAAGAAAAAGTCATCTCACTTCTCTGAAATGGGTTGAGTAGATAATAAGTACCCTACCCTTCATTATTTATATCCAATAATTTAATTATAATATGTAATAAAAAAGGCAGTGACTTTTTTTAATACTTGAAAAAGCATCAAAATTTATGAGAAACAAAGTTAAAAATAAAATGAGATGAATAGTTCTACTTTTTTTTTCTCTGAATTTTTCAATTACATAGACCATTTTCTATGAATCCATTCTTCTGATATGCCATAGAATTACGTTAGAAATGAGACTGACAGTGGAATTGGTGGATTTGGCCTGTGAGAGCTCTTCATTCAGTGCAGCACAGTGTAGTGAATATTTAGCCCCCAATGCCACATAAAAAAAATAGCTTCAGATTTACCAATTGGATACAATTTGAATAACTTTAATGACTTTATAGGCCAATTTGGCAATGATCTCTTTTTATAGGGAATGAAATTATGAATAATACAATAGCTAAATTTACATAATACTGATATTATTATAATAGTTAAATTGTTTTCCTCATAAAATATGCAAATATTTTAAAGTATTGCCAACAATTGTAGATTTTATATATAATTTTAATAATCTCTTAAGAAGAGTCCCTAAAAACTAGAGAATGTGGATTCATTTGCATACTTGGTGGGCTATAATGGATTTTAATATTTATTAAGCTATGGTCATATATTTAATACTCATGCTCACAATCTATTAACAGTTAATATGTCAATTCAGAGGGAAACATGCAAATAAGCTTAGTACACGTTTGGTCATGCTCAGTGTCTCTAACCACTTGTCAGAAACATTAAAAGGTAACTTGGCTATCACACAAGCAAAATAAAATATAATATTAAAGTAATTTTGCTTGCAATAATTTTAAACTTTTCTTTGGCAAAGTCTTACTTTTATTCTAAAGATCTAGTTGAAGATCTTACTCCTAAATTGTTTAATTCAGTAATTATGTTCTTTTCAATTCGATGTTAACTTCCTCCTGCTCCTGGTGCAGTTCACAATTATTTTTTATATAGAATTTTTTTCCTGGTCATATACCATTTGAAGCTGACATATTATTGTATGCATGAGCTTACTGTAACTAGTTACCTTTCCCTACCCTTCCTTCAAGGCAAGGACTCTATGCCCATTTCTAGCTGATGACATGGGAATGCCATTGGTATTTGTCACTTATGGGTTGTCACTTAGGAATTTAAGAACTAGCCAGGGAACTCTATGTTGCCTCTTCTGTGGATCTAGCATTTGTGAAAGTTTTATGTTAAAATAAGTGCATCTTAGAATGAAAGGAATCTGGATTGTTGAGTCACCAGATATGGGAGAAACTTTACCAACCATCTTGGGTTTCCATGAGTAAGAAATACATTTTTGATGTGTTCAGCCATTGAGATTTGGGGGTTTATCTTAATGGCAGTCCACATATACTTCTGTATGTCTAATTTCTAATTATTTTTCTATTTTTTTAAATATATTTTATTGATTTTTTTACAGAGAGGAAGGGAGAGGGATAGAGAGCTAGAAACATCGATGAGAGAGAAACATCGATCAGCTGCCTCCTGCACACTCCCAACTGGGGATGTGCCCGCAACCAAGGTACATGCCCTTGACTGGAATCGAACCTAGGACCCTTCAGTCCGCAGGCTGACGCTCTATCCACTGAGCCAAACCAGTTAGGGCTCTAACTATTTTTCTAAATTCTCAGTTTCTTTTGACCTCATAGTAACTGTTTAAATATGTAAATAACTTTTGTTTCAAATAACTATTAGAATGAAATGTTACCTGTATCCATATTATCTTGTAGACAAATATAAAGCTCATTCACACATTTATTCATTAATTCAGCAAATTATTTGTTGAGTATCTACATGTGCAAGGATCATATCTGTCTTTGGTCCTGGTAATAGAGTAATGAATGAAAGCAATAAAAGAAACTGTCCTCATGAATCTCAAATTCTACTCTTAGAGATAGACAGAAAGTAATAAAAATATGTCAAACATATAGGCCAAAGTAAAAAAATTAAAGCAGAGACTTGGTGATGAGATAGGATTATGGGGATAAATCTTAGAATGAGTGAGAAAGTACTTTTGAATAAAGGCCTACAGGAAGAGGGGGAGGGGCTGTGGACAACTGAAGGAAAAGCCCCAGGCAGGGCAAGTAGAAGATGTAGTAATATCCCAGGGCTATAAGAGAAACAGCAAGGAGCCTGTGCTGCTGGAGCAGCAGGAAAGGGTGGAAGGGCAAGAAGCAAGCAGGAGTTGACATATTCAAAGAGGTAATAGGGACTCAGATCATAGGGCTTTGAAAATCACTTAAGGACTGACTTTTACTCTGAGATAGAGGGCTGGGCCATTGGAGGGTTCTGATCAGGGGAATGACATGATATGAAGTATGTCTTAATAGGATCACTCTGTTGCTGTTGGGAATAACCTGAAGAATGATAGCAGTGAAACAGGAAGACTTGAAGAAGACCAACTGAAATAATCCAGATGAGAGATGTTGGTAACAGTGATGGAGTGGTGGAGTAATACAATTCTGAATGTATTTTTAATTTAGAGACCACAGGATGTGCTATTAGATCATAGATTGAAAGTTGAGTTAAGAATGACAACATGAACATGAATGACTGACTGGGAGAATGCATTAACTAAGTTTATTGTCCTTAACTAAGATGGTGAAGGCTGCAGGAGGAGGCAGTATCCTAGAGTAATTTTGGATGTAAGTTGGAGATGCCAATTAAATAACCAAGTAGAGATGCCAAGGCTCTTGAAAATATATGTCTATAATCCATAGGAAGTCCAGGTAGAAAATATAAGTTGGGGAGTTGTCAGCTTAAATATATGGTATTCCAAGCCATAAAATGGAGGGCACCATCACTGTTATGACTGAATAAAGTATGAGTCCAAGAAGCAAGTCCAAGACCATTCTAACACTTAGAAGTCAGAGATGGGAAAACAAAACAAAACAAAAAAGCAGAAGACTTTGAGGAGAAGTGGCCAAAAAGGCAGGAGAAAATCTACATGAGAGTAATGTTTTGGAAGCTACATTAAAAAAAAAATTAGAGATTGATTAACTGTGTCAATTACTGACAAAATAGGATGAAATCTGAGGAATGGATATTGTGTATAGCAAAGTGAAGGTCACTGCTAATGTTGGTATTGGTTTCTTTCAGTGATAATACTGGAACCTAATTTAATGTTTGCAAGAGAAAACAGAAAGGAAAAAAATAGAAGACCACTATGTGTAGATTCTTTCAAAGAGTTTTGTTATAAAACTGGAGGTAAGATATGGATGAGCTAGATAAAGAAATTCCGTTTCGGTAGTTTTCTTTCTCTTTCTTCCTTCCTTCCTTCCCTTCCTTCCTTCCTTCCTTCCTTCCTTCCTTCCTTCCTTCCTTTTCTTTCTTTCTTTCTTTCTTTCTTTCTTTCTTTCTTTCTTTCTTTCTTTCTTTCTTTCTTTCTTTCTTTCTTTCTTTCTTATTGGTGAAATGATAGCTTGTTGCCTCCTGATGGGATGATGTAATGGAAAGGGAAAACCTGAGAATGCTAAAGAAAGAGTAGAAAATTGCTGTAGTCAATTACTGGTGTGTAAGTGAAAGGACTGATGTACTTGTGATCGTTCTGAGTTCATCCACAGTGCCAGTAGAGAATGTATGTTACCAGCACATATGCAGGCAGGGAGTTAGATGTAGTGAAGGCAGTTTATGAAAGTTCTGTTTTTATTGCTCTATGTTCTCACTGAAGTAAGAAGTAAAGTCATGAACTGGGTGTGAAAAAATTGGAATAGGTTTGGGGATGTGAGGAGGACAGTTATCTAAGACAGTAGGTAAGGAAATAGACTAGATAAAAACAGTATCTATATATATATAAAAGGCTAAAATGCTAAGTGTCCATCCCACTGTCCGACTGGTCGCTATGACACACATTGACCACCAGGGGGCAGACACTCAAGGCAGGAGCTGCCGTGACTTGCACTGGCCATTTACAAAGAAAGAGCACTGCGGACCTGGTGCCAACAAAGCAACAGTTGGCTTCCCCCAAGTGGGACACAGGCCCCACCACCACCCTGAAGTGACAGCCCACCAAATCGCAGCCTACACTGCCAAGACCCCATGGCACAAAATGCGGCCCACAGCCCAGCCCAGCAAGTAGCCTTCTTGCAGTTTCCTCAGCCCAGGACCACAACTGGTGTTAACCAAAGGTCTGTGAAGCATTTTCCCATGCCTCATCTCATTTGATCCTCACAGAAGTCCTGGAGTAGGTAAATAGGAGACTCGGTAGAATCCTATTTTCTTTTTATTAGCTGGAAAACAGAGATTTAGAAAGCTTAGAAACTTGACCTGACTGAAAAGAAGTAAGAAATGGTGGACCTTGAAAATGACTCCAGGTTTTCTCACTGCACAGAATATAGTCAAACACTGCTGCAGTTAGATATTTTATCCTTTGTTCTCCCTGTGTGGTCTACAATAATAATCTGCTTCATGTTGATATTTACTGCTGTGTTGTTGACAATTATCTGAAAGAGAAGTTGGGGTGCTTCACTGGCCTGGAAAAAGTTTAGCTAAATCAGAAAGCAGGTCTAATTAAGCAAGTTTATTATATATATATATATATATATATATATATATATATCCAAAAGACAGAATGACCGAATGACCGGTTGACTGGTATCTGACTACCAGGGACAGACACTCAATGCCCAGGATCAGGCTCCCTCCTGTCTGGATTGGGCCTGCAGGGATCAGGCAAAAACTGGCTATCTGACATCCCCCAAGTGGTCCCGGATTGCGAGAGGGCACAGGCTAGGCCGAGGGACCCCACCGGTGCACGATCCATGCACCAGGCCTCTAGTATACCTATAAAAGGCTAAGTTGACTCGCACATGCATAATACATATAAAGCTCTTGCTGGCGCCAATAGCATGTGTGTGTTTTGATCTGTCATTGTTGATTGTGAATTTGGTCGATACTTCTATTATAGAGAAAGGGCAAATAGTGATATTAAAATATTTCTTCTATTTCCTTTCAATGTGCACAAATCCATGCACCAGGCCTCTAGTCATTCCTAAGCAGGCTTATGGGTCCACTTAAGTTTTGTCATCACAATAGATCAGTCAGCACAATTGTGTATTTTTTCCAGCTAGATTCAGCATCAGGGGTACTAGAAGAGTTGGTGGAAACTTGGTTTTAACTAGGTTTTTTTGCTAAGCAAGTGGGAGGAATTCTCCTAACCAGATACAGAGAATAAATGTAAGTGGAATGCCCTGGCTGGTTTGGCTCAGTGAATTGAGCATTGGACTGCAGACGTAAGGGTCCTGGGTTCGATTCTGGTCAGGGGCACATGCCAGGGCTGTGGGCTCAATCCCTGGTAGGGGGCATGCAGGGAGCAGCCAATCAATGATTCTCTCTCATCATTGATGTTTCTATCTCTCTCCCTCTGCCTTCCTCTCTGAAATAAATAAAAATATATTTACCAAAAAAAAAAAGTAAGTGGAACAACCACTTTCTGGAAAATGACTTTTTGATAGGACTTAGAAGTAGAAATTCATAAGTAATTCTCAAACACAGGACACCCAGGGAAGTGCTAGGTGATGTCAGTCTTACCTTTTGCCTCTACATTTAATTTAAAATCATTACTTTGTTCTTGTTTCTATTCTGCAATAGTCTTATTTTCCTGCTCTAGTCTAAATGATAATTTAATGTCCTACTAATTTTTACTTATTTTTTCCCTGTAACCATTCTGACATATTTCTAATTCTTAAGATTCACCCTCATTTAAAAGAATTCATTATCAAGTACCAATATTTTTATGTTGTATTTTACTCATGGTAAAATTCACTGTTTTTGACATACAATTATATCAGTTTTGACCATTGCACTGAAACAGGTAAACACCAATACAATCAATACACAGAACTATGTCATCCTTCCTAAAAGTTCTCTCAGGTTGCCCTTTGTGTTAAGCCTCTCTCCCATCCCTAACCCCTGGCAACAACCCATCAGTTCCGTGTCCCTATAACTTTGACTTTTCCAGAATGGAAATCTAATCAGAATGTTATTGGTCTTTATTCATGACAGAAATTACATTCATCCAATTATTGAAGGCAGACATTTGAGAATCATCCTAAACAATCCCTTCTTCAGACTCTACATCAGATCAATTATTATGTCTTCTTTAATATTTCTAGAGTTCCTTCCTCCCTCTAGGAGAGGTAAGAAAAGGAAGTTATTGGAATTTCACATTTAATAAGTATGGTTTTGAAATTGTGGTTATTATTCTCTAGTTTTCCTTAGGACTTTGCCTTTAAGGCATATTTTATTGATTTGTTGGTGTTGGGAGAAAGAATTGAGAAGGTGTAGAACAGAAATATGTAAATATAGGTTGTAGCTCTCATTCTGAAAGAGTATACAAAGGAAGTAGAGATGGGTAGAGATCTTGAGAATAGAGA
Organism: Plecotus auritus; assembly: GCF_963455305.1. Taxonomy (NCBI): domain Eukaryota; kingdom Metazoa; phylum Chordata; class Mammalia; order Chiroptera; family Vespertilionidae; genus Plecotus; species Plecotus auritus. The sequence goes on from NC_137777.1 coordinate 45,130,241, forward strand.
ATTGGTAACATTGGAAATTGAGAGATATTTGGACAATTGAGTCCATTAGGATTTAAAAACAACGGATGATTTTTTTCTACTTTCTCACCATTCACCTTATGCCACCCTATTCCTGAAATATTCAAAATTTCCTTATAAACATGTTATTTCATATCTTTCACTTGATCTTCCTTCTGAACATCAGACTTGGTCCAGGAAGCCATCTTTAACAATATCCCAAGTATTTTTTATTTTATTTTTTAACTTTATAAATCTAACAAACATATGTACTGAGGATAATTGAATCTCTACTCTGTAATGAAATTGCTTAGAGTTTGCTACAATATTTATATATGATTTATTATACTGGATAAAGTACTTATTGAGAGGTTGATAACAACCCTCTTCAATGTAGCTAAAGTGCCTGCTCCAGCCCCCACTGCTTTATCCATCAAATTTTGTGGAATATTAGATAGTGTTATTAACAATAAAATGAGGGATAAACTTTGAAATGAACTTTTCAAAGATGTATGATTAATGTGTGAAGGTGCTGGTCCTGATGAAAATAAAAATTTCTTTGGGGAGAGAAATAGAATAGCAACACCCCCCAAAAAAACAACAACAACACACACACAAAAGAAAACAACAACAAACAAAAATAACAAGCAAAAACAGAAACAACATGTATATACACATAAGTAATGCTTCTTGTATTTAATTGATTAAATTCTGACCTTTGTCTTCAAATTCTACTAAATATGAAAACTGTGTTGGCAAGTGAATGAATTGCTAAACCTGGGGATACAATCTATATATATAAAACGCTAATATGCTAACTGTCCTTCCCACTGTCCGACCGGTCCCTATGATGCACACTGACCACCAGGGGGCAGATGCTCAATGCAGGAGCTGCTGTGATGTGCACTTGCCATTTACAGAGAAACAGCAGCAAGAACCTGGTGCCCACAAAGTAACACTCGGCTTCCCCCAAGTGGGACATAGGCCCCGCAACTACTCTAGAGTGACAGCCCACCAAATCACAGCTGACGCTGCCGGGAACCCATGGTGCAAAATGCGGCCCACAGCCCAGCCCAGTTTGGAAACAGTGGCTCGCTCTCTCTCTCTCTCTCTCTCTCTCTCTCTCTCTCTCTCTCTCTCTCTATATATATATATATATATATATATATATGGCTAATATGCTAAGTGTCCCAGTGTCCCTCCAGGTAATGATGTCATGTAGCAACACCAGGCTTCCTCTCCCTAGCGACTAGCCTCCTTGCCGTTTCTTCAGTCCAGGAACACAACTTACTTTATAGCCAGGTGGAAATATTTAACACTGTAACCAAATGTCTGTGAAGCATTTTCCTGTGCCTCATCTCATTTGATCCTCACAGAAGTTTTGAGTAGGTAAATAGGAGACTCGGTAGAATCCTATTTTCTTTTTATTAGCTGGAAAACAGAGATTTAGAAAGCTTAGAAACTTGACCTGACTGAAAAGAAATAAGAAATGGTGGACCTTGAAAATGACTCCAGGTTTTCTCACTGCACAGAATATAGTCAAACACTGCTGCAGTTAAATATTTTACCCTTTGTTCTCCCTGTGTGATCTACAATAATAATCTTCATGTTGATATTTACTGCTGTGTTGCTGACAATCAATTACCTGAAAGAGAAGTTGAGGTGCTTCACTGGGTTGGAAAAAGTTTAGCTAAATCAGAAAGAAGGTCTAATTAAGCAAGTGTAATATATATATATATATATATATATATATATATATATATATATATGGCTAAGTTGACTTGCACATGCATGATACATATAAAGCTCTTGCTGGTGCCAATCGCACGTGTGTGTTTCCATCTGTCATTGTTGATTGTGAATTTGGTTGACACTTCTATTATAGAGAAAGGGCGAATAGCGATATTAAAATATTTCTTCTAATTAATTTCCTTTCAATGTGAATGAATTAATGCCCTGGGCCACTAGAGTTTTTATACAGATGGAGAATACAAAAGGAATGGAGATGATTGGTCATAGAGACTAAGAAAAAGGCCCCTTTTAAACAGTCAGGTGAGATAACTTAGGGGTAAAGACAATTAGTGAGATTGAAGGTAAGATTTGTAGACAGTTCATAAATCTTGCAATGCTCAAGGTCCTATTCACACTATGGCTCTTCTTGGACTCAAAACTCTCTTTTTATTGGTGGACAGGTTCAAAGACTGTATCTTTCCTTAAAGTATTTACCACTTGAACTTGACCGTAGTGAACGTTGAGAGTTAAGCTGCTTGCCTCAACCTGTGCTAATTCTCCACTCTCATCAGACTGTCATTTACCTATGTCAGCCCTCGCTTGGTGCTTTTGAAGTACTGCCTGCTCCTGCAATGGGCCCTCAGTGTACCACATGCAGGTTCCCATTCTTGAGTATGAAACTAGTTCACTTATTAACGAAGTGAAACGTATTATTATCTTACACATTCTTCTTTATTTTCACTGTATGTCAATTTCAATTAAATTTCAGGATGAGATCCACTCTGAATACAGCAAAAATTACTATACAACAATTTTTATTTATGTAGAAAAACAAAATTTTCTCCCATCAACCATTCTAAACTCCCAGGAGAAAAAAAAATCCTGGCAGATAAAGTACCTTAACAGTAATTTTAATGGTTCAAATCCTGATTTTGCCACTAACTCTTTTTTTTTGAACATGTCAGTTATTAACTTTTCTAGTTCTGATTTTATTAATCTTTAGATGATAGAATTGGGTTTGGTTGGTTGATGTCAAAATATAGGTAGCACCAGATTGCTTTCTCCAAACAAAAATGCTCATGAAGTCAAGGTTATAAAGGAAACCAGATCTTCTGTGGTTAGAGTGTGCAGAACAAAGTGGAAAACTTGAACCTTCTGAAAGGAGCCTCTGAAAGAGGTCACTTTGAAAACCACTCTTGTCCATGACATGCCTGTTACCTGCCCTAGTGATATTCCATGAGTCCAAGATGTATTGAGAGTATGAGGATTTAACCGGACAACTGTCTTAAAATCCGAGTGTTGCAGGGAGACAGGAATGGGAGAAAAGCAACAAGATGATTAAAGGAAGTCTTACATTTAGGTTTCTCTTTTAGCCAAGTGTTAGATTTGGTTCACCAATTATTTAGGGACCAAACACAAACAACTTATTACAGCATCAGCTATTTGAGTCTTTGAGCCTCTAAGTTTAAACCTCACCGTAACCCTCCAACAGCGGCTTGCACCTTTAACCAGGTGGCCTATGAGAGAAGGAAAACAGAGTCAAGGGAAGAGGGGGAGGTTGAATAATGGGATATGCTTGTGTGTACTGACTCGCGCCTTGCCCACTCCGAGGTCCTCACCGCAGCTACCGGTGAACAGCAGTTTCTCCTTTAATTTACCTATTTATTTTCCTATCAAGCATTAAACCTACTTATTTCAGTTCTGTTCATCAAACCCTCATTGCGAGCCTACTCTGTGGCAGTCACTCTAGTAGTAACAGAGATCCAAAAACAGATACCAGATACACTTAATCCTCTGAACAGGTCGTTTCAAATGCAGTTTAGAGAAATCGCAGTTGATGGAGCAGACAGATTAAAAATTAGTATGCCTTTCCCCCCTTAAAATAATGGTTGTAGAAAAGCAAGGTGAGAACACAGCTGAGAAAAAGACGTTATGTAAATATGTTTGTATTCAAATGGTGCAAGTGAGTGACCCTGTCTTCTAATCTCAGGGACCTTAATTTCGGTATTTGTTTTATAGAGTATTGAGTTTCCTTTCTCACACCTATTATATTAGGAAAGAAATGAGAGATGAATGGGCCAGATAGGAAGTAAAGAGGAGATAGCGAGTGTGTGTATTAAAGGTTAATGGGAAAGAAGATAGGAGATTAAGTTAGAATTGAGAGGAGTGTTAGTGGAGTCCTGAGAAGGAAATTGAATGGGACTAACATACGTTAAGAAAAAAAGAAGAGAAAAGAGACATAGCTCAGACACAGAAAGGAAAAGAAATATAAGCACAAAAGAATCTTTCAAAGGAGAAATCTTTAATTAACATTTGCTCGTAGCCAATTCTAAATGCTACCACAATTTAGATTAGAACTTCAACTCAGATGCAATACCCCTCCTTCTAAGTAGAAGGTATACATTGAGGGAAGGTTGAAAAACAAGATGCTGTCATTTTATTGTGGAATGCAGCATGCCTATACCAGGTGAAATTATATTAAAATACATTATAGATAATATAAATAATGATGTAATATTCATATCATATATATTATATTTAAAATATTACTCAATTCTAGAAAGAAAACATTTCTACATCCTTGCTGATACTATTTACTAAGATTATGGTGTTGATTTCCAGAAAAAGGAATAGTTTAATAATATAGAAGCTTATTTCTGGTTCTGGTTTTTGCAACAGCTGCAGTCAAAGACTAGGCGGCCTTATACCTTTGAATAAGCATTGAGCAGACTGTCCTACCTATGAGGGAGGGTCGGGGGTGAGGGGGTAAGAGATCAACCAGAGGACTTTATGCATGCATATGAGCATAACCATGGACACAACGGGGAGCAGGGGAGGTGAGGGCATGTACTGGGGGGTGGGGGCGGGCGGGGAGAGGTCAAGGGGGAAAAAGGAGACATACGTAATACTTTAAACAATAAAGAATTTAAATTAAAAAAATAATCTAAAATTTATTCAGATCTAAATTAAAAACAAAACCAAACCAAAGCATAAATAGAGCGCCCACGCTGGGAAATGTGCAGAAGTGGGCTATGTCTCAATTTCAACCAGCAGTTCCTGTAAAGGGAATGTCACTGAGTGAATTGCATCACACCTGTGAGGTCACCGTGTTCTGACGGATGGATGTAAGGGAGGACTGGGGAGCAGGTGTGTATCAGTGCATCTGCAGCATGACTCAGGGAACAGAGAGCCGGGAGGATAGGAACAGTGCCCTGAGCTCAGGCAGCCAGGGTCCAGGAGCCCAGTCCTGAGCATCCCATCAGGATGAGGGATGTGACCCATAACCCCCAGCTCCTTTCCCTGCACTGCAGCCTGATGTGCAGAAAGCCCGTTTCCAACTGTGAGTGCAGCTCTGAAGAACTTCAACCTTGAGCTAGTTGCTTAACCTCCCTGCCTCAGTGTCCATATCTGTGAAATTGGGGTAATAACAGTAACGACTTCAGAGAGTGATTATGAAGATTATGAAAATTAATAAAAATAAAGCGTTTAGTGCCTGGCATGTAGTAAATAATAAATTAGAATTAGCTAGACTATGAACTCCACAAAAGTGTGGCTTTTCCCCCATGCAGTCTATTGCTTAAATCCAACACCTACTACATAGTGAGTGGCCAATAATAGTTGTTGAAAGAATGAACAAATTTGATATCTTATGTAGCCTTTTAAAGGTGAGATCATGAAAGACAGAAAGGAATATTTTGGTCCACTTAGCATTTGTATACTCTGTTACAAGTTAATGAGTGAGATTTCTGTCATGTGCCTTGGTTTCCTATAAAATTAGTTATATTGCATCCATAAACCAGGACTTCAATGTCTTGAAAATTGATAAAAAACAGTTTCCAAACCCGTAAAAATGAGGAGTTGGCTGGACTAAGGCAGTTAATATAACGATTGAGAGAACTTGGAATTTCATATTCACCATTTACCATCTGCGTGGATTTGGCTGTTACCTAATGTTCCATATGTTTATGCACCTGTAATATTGGAACAGTAATCATATTTATGTTAGTATGTTCTTTTTGAGAATGAAATGAGATAATTTGTATAAAGTGCTTTGCAGAGCTTATGGTACATAGTAAGCCTTAAAAAATTTCTCCCAAACATGATTATTAATTCATTTAATAATCCAACCAACACATACTGAAGTACTTGTCAAGTCAGGTACATAAAAAAATGAGGAAGATATGGTTCCCATCCCCATGAACTCCCAATGCAGCAATTTAAGGGGACAAGTAAAAAGGCAATTACCTAATGGTGGAAGTGCTCTTACAGAGAGAAGAGGGAATTTTAGGGGTACAGGGAAATGGACCTTGAATCATACATGAAACCTAATTGATCATGTTGACTAATGTCACCCCCAATAAAATTTAATTAAAAAAATAAATAAAATGTAAAAAAAAATCTACTCAATGTAGAGTTAAAACCCTGTGCCTATATGACATGGTATTCAATGTGAGTTTGTTGAGTGACTAAACGACTCTCCAGCAATCTGAATCCTGTTAGCATTATTCCAGAACCCTTTTTTTTTTCAAATACAGACAGTCCTCGGGTTACGTCGGACTCGACATACATCGTTTCATGGTTACGTCGCCATCTCCCATTTATTTATAAAAAAAAAAAGTTCCGTCATTTTGACATATGTACATATGTGCTTTATGTTGCGCCATAGGAATGATCTCCAACCTACTGCACAATAAAAAGTTTTAATTACATTTACATACAAATGACTTGACTAAAAATATATTTAGAAATTTTAGTACTTGATTCAAATTCTGGCTTATAATAAGACTCATTTATTAACTAATAAACTAATTAATTGGTCATGAAGCATTTAGCTCAGGCCTAATATGTGTGAGGCGCTGTGCCAAGTACGACATACAGGGATGGGAAAAAGTAGTTTTATAGTTGTGATTATGGGAAACACAGTTTATTCTTGTATTATTATTTAGTAACTAGAGACCCGGTGCACGAATTGGTGCACCAGTGGGTTCCTTTGGCCTGGGCTGCAGGATTGGGCTGAAACCGGCTCTCTGACATCCCTGAGGGGTCCCGGATTTCAAGAGGGTGCAAGCCAGGCCGAAGGACCCACTGGTGCACGATCGGGGTCAGGGAAGGATGTGGGAGGTTGGCCAGCTGGGAAAGGGCCATGGGAGGGCTCTAGGGTGTGTCTGGCCCATCTTGCTCAGTCCTGATCAGCCAGATCCTAGCAGCAAGCCAACCTACCAGTAAGAGCATCTGCCACCTGGTGGTCAGTGCATGTCATAGCAACTGGTCAACCAGTCGACTGTCTGCCCCCCTAGTGGTAAGTGCACATGATAGCGAGCAGTTAAGCGGCCTTAGCTTATTACACTTTGATTGGTTGAATGGCCAACCAGATGACTGGACACTTAGCATATTAGGCTTTTATTTATAGGATTATTGTATTATTTTCCATATGAACAACTGTAAACCTAATTTTGCCCATTCCTATATGTATATCAACTAATTTAATCTTCACAATAACTCCATGAGAACATTCTATTATTTCTCTACTTTTTACAGATAAAGACACTCTCAGAGAAAAAGAAAAATATGCTTCAAATCACCACAGCTAGCAAATGGCAAAGCTGTAGAGTCAAATCAAGATCTCTATCTGTCTTCAGAACCCACTGCAATTCAATTTTAGTATAACTACTATTCAATGTGCATCTTTTGTTTTTGTAGGATTTTTGTCTAATATGCATTTCTACATGAATCATTAAACTGGGATATGCTTTCCTTAAAATATAAGGTTAGGAATGATTTTTGTTTTAGTATACTATTGTCTATTCAGTTTATTGACATTTTATAAACTGTTCATGTACTTTCTTAGATGTTTATACAGAACATTCCTCTCTAGCATCATTCATCAGAACCCTCTTCCAAACTTAAGATTTCAGTTTTTGGTTGCTTGCATATTATTTCTTAAATGTTTACTAATAGCTTACATTTATTTATGTAAAGATTAAAGTAATGAACAAAATTGCTTTTTTCTTAATGAGGTCAGATTTTTCCCTTATTAAACACAAAGATTTTTAACTAAAACAATGAGTTATTTTAGATTTACATTACTATTGGGGAGCACCGGTATACTTTTGGTTTTAGTCTGAATGAAAAAGAAGACCGAATCAGTATGTGATCATTGACTCTTTTCATTTGAGAGTGGTGGCAAGGAAGCATTGAAATAGATGTAAATGTCATTCAGCTGAGTTTTCTGTTTTGTAGGAATAAAATAGGAATTTCCTGTAGATCAAGGTTGAAGCATTAGAATCGGGGTAGAACTCAAGCATCCTCTACTGTTTTATAACATTGCTTTACATTTCTCGTCTCTTTCTAATTTCACTGTTTTTAGTGCATCGGGCAAAAAGAGAGCATCTCTAATGATAACTTTTGTTCTATTCATGTAACTCATGGAGTTATAAGAGCTTTCGTATTTTCACATTCTTCCCAGAATATGATCTTCAAAGATGTACCTGATGGCTTTTGGTGTACACTCTTAGTCATTGAGAAGATGCTGGTGCCTGTTTTTGTTGTATACACATCCCTGTTAATGGTCAGAGGATGGGTAGAACTCTGCACATTTTCTATCTAAGGAACAGGCTGAACAATTATGAGGCTTGATTAATACTATTGATGCTTTAATGGCTCATTTTATATCCTGAACACTGGGGGAAAATACATCCCCTTCTGTAAAGTCTGTGGTTCTTATGATTCACTTAGCATAGATAGCAAAAAAGCATGAAAGATCACTTGTCTCGCAAGAAGAAATGGTTGGTGTATAATGCCAGCTGCATATATTACTGAACTGTTACAGAGGAGAGGAAATTACCCAGTCAGAACAGATATGTCTCTGTAGCCTTGCATCCGCATTCTAATAGCCACAGAGTTTATCTTAGTCTGAATGGAGCTCTATGTTATTAATTGTTTTAATGATTTCATTGATTTCTGTTAATCTAGGTAATGTGCCTTACTAAATTCGGTAGTTTATTTTGCTTTTCAATTAACCTTTTACTTTCGTTATATCATTTTTTATTGAAAACAAAGGTTTTATCTGCATTTTAATGATATGCCTATCTTAACGTATTATAATTTATATTTGGCTATCTGAACTGCAATTTTCCTGAATACTTCAGGGTAATGGCAAACCATAATGGCTCAGTATTTTATTACAGGTTGTCATTAATACAAAACATTTTAAAAATCATTTGAATAAATGCTAGAATCCTTTATGTATAGCCAAAAATATGTTTTTTAAAGAATTTCTTTGTATTTTTGAAGAATACAACCATGGAAGAAATGTCACGCTTTAACTTAGACCTTTCATTTCTCAAATTTAGAAAGAATGTTATAAGTTCAATTTAAATACCAGATTTTTTAATGTTGTTTAATTAATAGATACAAAAATATGTAAATCCCTTAGGAAATTTAAAACAGCATTTGAAATAGTATATTCCAAAAGAAAGGATGCAGTATTTGTACCCTTACTACGTTTATAAAATATTTCACTGCTTATGTAGATTATTTGCTATTCCAACAAGTCTGCCCAAATTAAGGTCTTAATTTACTTGAGCAGATGTAAAGTTATCTGTGTGTCATGAAAACATTAGTGAGATGGTACCACTGCCGCTGAAGTGAGTCCGTAACTCTTCCTTCACGGGGAGTCACACACACAACTTGTGTACCAATTAAAAACTGTTAATGACAACACATTGCAATTGATTAGTCTTTGTATGTTTACAGCTCACTTTAATTGCTGAAAAACACCATTTGTCAGCTTCATGTTCTATTGTCAATGCTATTGATTTATCTGAATTTGGCTTTGTCTTGTCTCTCGTACATAAAACTCACATATGCAGTTCAAATGGGAAATGACTGTATTGATTTTCTTAACTTGAGCCCAAATGCTAAAGATTTTTGGATAAGCTTTCTCATTACTTAAGCCAAAATCAATAAGAAAGAGCATCTTTTAATGAAAGAGCAGTTTGAGCAACGTACTTCAGAAATAGGGTCCTGTTCATTCTTTGCTTTACAAATCGATCTCCTAGGTTCCTTAAGTGAGATCCAATTGGTTGACATTGTGGTTAGTCTCTGTGTGTAAACTTGCAGCTTCAGAAAAGAGGAGAGGAGCTACAGAGACAGGGAAAGAAACGTCCCTCCCCGAGAAAGAGGTGGACCATGAGCAGGTATAAAATCTGGTGTTGAAGTGCAATGCAACTTACAAATATAGCAGAGAAGTCTGACATTTTTAATTGCATGCTTATGTATTTTATGATTGTACAGTATTTTAAAAATGTCTTTGCTGGTTCATTTTAAAAAATATTTCCATATGCATATTATATGCATGTACACCAATCTTGTTTTAATTTTTTCTTTTTTCAGAAAACTGCTTGTTGCTGCAGTTTATGTTTATGTAATGCCAAATCATTCACTGAAACATCAGGTCATTTTTAAATAACATTTTGTTAAGTAATCATTTATCTTCTTTTTTTTTTTTTTTTTTTACTGTGAAATTTCCCATTTTCTGCAGGAAGAGAGCATTGAAAGTGAGCCACAGAAATAGTGCCATTCTGAGGAACAGCATAATGAACTGAACATATAAAACAAGTTATATGGACAGGCCAAACGTCAGGGACTATACTATGATATCATTAACTTCCGTGAACTACATAAATTAAGCTAATTATGCCTTCACTTAATTAACTGAGAATGACCTATTGATGTATAGGCCGAGTTAGCTAGAGACCGCTTGCTGCACTGTACTTAATTTATTGGTTTTCAATTAGTTCTTCTCTTTCCTGGGATTGTTGAGGGAAAAAAAGTCAATTTACATCTATGTCCAATAGTGAATTTTTATGCACAGTGATTTCATCTTTAAATTTTTATCCTGAGAAATGTTTTTTTTTTTTTTTTTTTTTTTGTATTCTAGCTCTTATATTCACATCAAGAACGATCTTGCTTATATTAAATTTTGGGAATTAAATTTTTACCAAATTTACTATATATATATATATATATATATATATATATATATATATATATATATATATATAGTGTGTGTGTGTGTGTGTGTGTGTGTGTGTGTGCATGTGTAGCAAACTCAATGAAGAGAGTTCTTAGGTAAACATTTCGATTTTTGAAAAAATTTTCTCGAAATTTAACCTGGGAGATTATTTTTAAATCATGATATGAATGCTCCCTCTCAATTTCTTGTGGTATGTAGGACTAATGTCTATGACAATACCTTCAGACAAAAATGTATCCTTCAAATTTTTGACTTTTTATCTACTGATTGTGTGAGGGCTGTTATACCTCACTTTATTGCCCTCAACTATGTAGGTTTTATAATCCACTAGTAAAAATATATTTGTTGGCTCATTCTTATGTTCTCAGTATCTAAACATAAGAACATTTCATGAGTGGCTGATAGTTTGATCTTGGGTTTTGTAATTATTTTAATTATTTGCTATGTACAGTTCTATTCAAATTTATGTTATCTGACCTCAAATTTCTCCTACCAATATGTGTAACATTCTATCAATTAATGTTTTATATTGAAACCATGTGCTCAGTTTCTGTCTAGTCACTAGATTATAAACTGCTTGAAGGCAAGATGTATATGTGATTTATTTTTTTATATTTATAACATTCACATGCATCCTTAGAATGATGAGTGAAATAAAAAAAGTGTTAGACAGATGAATAATTTATCTAATACATGGTATTTATGTTAAAGGCATGTAAACAGCAAAATATATGTTATATATATTTGGGAAGCTTAATGCTAAATGTTACTTAATATTGAAATTCAACTATCACTTTTTATATGCCAGTATTTTTTCTTAACTTTTAGGTGCATTGCTGAGTTAGTCACTCTTTTCAGTTCATGAAACATGATCACCATTGGTTCATAAAGAACTCTTTTATTTTTATAATTTTTATTTAGCTTTTTAAATAGAATTTTCTTCATTTCTGTAGCAATGTATGAGAATATGGCTTGCCAGCAAACCCTATGGTCTTCTGGCTCTTGACAATCTTTTGTGAAAAAGAGTGGTATCTATTTATGCTCATTTTAGTTTTAATTTCTATAATTTAAATGTGATTGAATATCTTTTAAATTGTTTTAAAGGCAATTTACATCTTTTTCTGTGAAATACCTGGTCATAGCTGATCATTCCAATGCTATGGTCATTTAATTTCTTGACATTCTTTTCCCAACTTAGAATGTCTTCTGCCCTAAATTTCCAATAACTTTGAACCTTGGCATATTCTCAGATTTACTCATGACCTCATATTCTTCCACTTTCTTCTGAATTTTAATCCCAGGTAGATTTATTTTGGATATTTCCATTGCTTGCAACTATTTGCATTAGTTCTTCCTATTTGATATGAGAGAATCTCTAACCTCATTTTGAACACATCTACTTAAGCAGCGGAATATACTTTGTATTCCTTCAGTGCAATCTTTTTCTGAAGGTTCTAAGGTTCTTGATATTTCTTCCTTGCATTAAAGATTTAATTTGACATGTGTCTGTGGGTTAGTTTCCCTTTGCTATGAAGTATGGCCATCCTGCCACCAGGAACAACCAAGCAGCTTAGCAAACAGAATAATTGGTACCATCCTTTTCACAAACAGAGAAGTCAGTTAAAACAGGGTAGAGCTTTCATCATCAATTGATTCTTAGAAGTCCTTTCTTGATATTTCAGCCCCAAGGCTTATATCAAAGGTGTTTCCTTCAATGTGGAAACTTCAAGCTTCCAATTCACCAGTCTGTGAGCCCTGAGCATCAAAGCAGACCTGCCCTGTGATCCACGGCTAAGCACTTGCTTTCCTGAAGTGACGCTTAGCGCTCTGATTCACCATCAGGATCTAAGGGGGGCTGTTATGAGAAGATAAATTAGAGAACCAGATGATTATACCCTTTGGCCTCCGCTGAGATCTTCCTGAGCAGGAGCTCTTGTCTCCAATTCCTCTTTGACCCATCCCCTTGTCAGCGTGGCGGCCACTGCTCAGGACTCTCACTTGACTTACCCTCGGGTCCTGAGAGGATCGGCAGGTGTGTGGAGCCCTATTGCTTCACACGGTAGTTGTTGGCCAAAGTGTCTCTACAACTCTCTATTATCTTCTCTTTAGCTACCTTATAATTTAATGCCGGACCTCAGGATTTTTCCTACCATACTGATAATTAAAAACAAAATTTCCTTATTTTAAAAAATTCTGTGATAGTTTCTCATTTCAATCTATCAGGTTAATTAATGACTTTGTGGTTTCTTCTTTTAACTTAGAGAAGTCATGATTTTAAAATTATCGTCATCATCGTCATTGCCATCATTATCATCCATATTATTATTCTAATTACAATTTAAAGAAGAGAAAAACCAAATGATGTGCAATTAATTAATATTGCTGGCCTAACAAGTTTCATCATTGTATCTACCTTTCCTCGTGTGTCATGTGTTACACGTGTGCTCATGTACCACTGTGTATAGGAGGAGATCAGTTGTCAACTGATCCGTCGGCAAACCGCGGCTCACGAGCCATATGCAGCTTTGGCCCCTTGAGTGTGGCTCTTCCACAAAATACCACGGCCTGGGCGAGTCTATTTTGAAGAAGTGGCGTTAGAAGAAGTTTAAGTTTAAAAAACTTGGCTCTCAAAAGAAATTTCAGTCGTTGTACTGTTGATATTTGGCTCTGTTGACTAATGAGTTTGCCGACCACTGAGTTAGTCACTTCATTGCCTGACAAATTATTTAAAGCAGACACACAGTAAGGTGAAATGTTAGATCTCTGTTGTTTTAGATGTGTTAATTAATACTTGGGCAGAAACCATTCATCTCTCAGAAACCTTTCCAGTTGATCTTCTTGTCATGCCACTGACCCTGATAAATGTCTTAAATCCATTCCTTTCTCCTTCTCCCACCACGTGGTTCAGGCCTTCAGCTTCATTCTCTCTTGTAATTCAATGTCTCCTCTCTCTCTTTCTCTTTCTCTCTCTCTCTCTCTCTCTCTCTCTCTGGTCTCATCCTCTTCTACACATCTTCCTGCTACTGGATGGGCCTTTAGACACGCACACATATACACACACAGAGACATCTGATGGTATCAGTCCTCCACTTAAAATTCTTTTCTATTGCCAGCTAACCATTGAATTGCTTTTCAAAACTGGGGCCAACAGGAATAGGTATGAGAGAAACTAACTCATGGTGCTTTGATCTTCTCATTTCCAAGCAACTAGAACAATTCTGCTTGTGAACTTTATTTATTAGGCCCAGCTGAAGTTACATTGGAAGAAAAGGTAGTAGTCAATGATTGTTGTGATAACGCCCCATAATGAGTATCTTCAAATGTCAGTGTCATACATAACAAACATTTCCTTTTCTTGTCCATCGGTGTTTGGGTTGGAGGAGGTGGTATGCTGCAGGTACTTCAGGTTTCCTCCACTCGACTTCCTGCCAGGAGTGGCTATGTGTGGTTTGCTTTCCACATGAAGCATGCAGAAGCTCCAGGCAGGCAATGAATCGTAACACTTCACATGCACACACCTGTTCCTCTGTGTTGAATGCCCTGTGCCTTCTGTCTGGGAAACTGTTTTTTACCCCTGATAACCCAGCTTGTTGCTAATTCTTGCTACCCCCAAAGAAAGCATTTTCCTGCCTGAAATTAAAATCAAGTTCTGAAAGCAAACGACTTTGTGCCGGTATCGAGACATTCTGCTCGTACAAGAAAGACAAGTCTTGTTTCAGCAAACTTCTCTAAGAGATGTTCCCTATCACATGTCCCTTTGTATTGTATCCATGTGACCAAGAGAGAGGTGTTTTGTTTCCTGTCCTTGGGAAGAGCAGTAACTTGGGATCAGAGTTGAATATGTTTCTGGATGGAACTGAAATGTTGATGCTACAATGTACTTAAGTAAACATTAGCTGGGCAGTCCAAGCGTTTCCCTTTAACCATATTATGGTCGTTGTGTTGTTGGTTACATATACATCATATATACACAGAGAGAAAACTAAGTCTGTGTTCTTGGGATTTCTCATGGTAGATGATATAACGGCGATGGTGGAGGTGTGCTGGAGCGGGTTCTCACTGGGTCATGATGCCAGCTTGCTCATTTCTCCCCAATTTCTTGTTCAGTGATAATGATAGCTTGAAATTAATCATGGCAGGAATATTTATAACAGGGAAACTGGCTAGAATTATTTTCCCAGAGAGCTAGTTTGCTAATGTACCAGAGCCAAGCCTTGTATTTAGATGTATCATTTATTACCTTTCTTATGATTATCAAATTTTTAAGTTCTATGTAAATTTTATTTCTTTTATTTCCTAATGTTTTATATTTTATATTTTTTCTAGAGTTCCGGTGCATGAAATTCGTGCACGGGGGTGGTGTCCCTCAGCCCATCCTGTACCCTCTCCAATCTGGGACCCCTTGAGGGATGTCCCACTGCCCGTTTAGGCCCGATCTCAGTAGGATCAGGCCTAAACGGGCAGTGGGACATCCCTCTCACAATCCAGAACTGCTGGCTCCCAACTGCTTGCCTGCCTGCCTTCCTGATTTCCCCTAACTGCTTCTGCCTGCCAGCCTGATCACCCCCTAACCACTCCCCTGCCAGCCTGTCAATACCTAACTGCTCCACAGCCAGCCCGATTGCCCCTAACTGCCCTCCCCTGCAGGCCTGGGTCCCCCCAACTGTCCTACTTGGCTGGCCTGGTCTCCCCCAACTGCCCTCCTCTGCTGGCCTGGTCACCCCAACTGCCCTCCTCTGCTGGCCTGGTCACCCCAACTGCCCACAACTGCCCTCCCCTGCAGGCCATCTTGTGGCAGCCATCTTGTGTCCACATGGGGGCAGTCGTCTTTGACCACATGGGGGTGGCCATCTTGTGTCTTGGCGTGATGGTCAATTTGCATATTACTCTTTTATTAGATAGGATATGTTTTATATATATATATATATATTTTTTTTTTTCACTTAAGATCATCTCATTCTTAGTACTATATTTTTTCTGTTAATCCCCAGATTTTTTTCCAGAATTCTGGTCATGTATTTATAAAAGATTCTGATAAAATGTTGAATATTTCAAAATTAAAATGAGTATCTTGTTTATTATTATACATATTAAGTTATTATGTTCAAATGTTATGCATAAATATTCAATAACCATTTAATTCCAAATATTAGTTTAAAAGGAATTTTAAATGCATTTAAACAATTTTATGATTTATATGCAAGGCTAGACACTGGCTAGTTTAAAGATATTCTCTTTCTCTCTCTCTCTCTCTCTCTTTCTCCAAGGAGAATCTAAATCTAAAAATAAAAAGTAGGTAAACTATTTTTCTATTTGAAACTATTCAGACTATTCCCCCAAATATTAAATACTGTGATTAAATAAATATTATTAAAGAGTGGCTCTGCAGCTACAGTGAAAACTGAAAAATAAAGACTGTAAAACTATATAATTTTGGAGCATTAAAGATATTTTTGTTGGGGTTGTGGTGCTGTGTCTCCAAACCTGAAACCTGGGCCTGAGGATGCAAAATATTCGTCACAGTGCCCAGGAGAATATTTAGTGGTTCAGGAACTTATCAATAATTTAAAATATAAATCACTATTGTTTCTAGAAAACCTGTTTCCAGAAACCAGTGACAAAACTTTATCCTTTTTAATACAGTAAGTCTAAACAAAATTACCTTTATTATTTCATAATGAGAATGTGACATTAGAAATTATTACGTTAGAAATGTTTTCACTGTGTGAGGGCTTTGCATGTGTACATTTATACTTCCTAGTTTATATCTTAGGTCTTCCATTGATAACCACTCTCATTTCTTAAAACCTGGGGTAATTATTTTAACTACCCTGCTCTGTTATTTTTATTTTTATTTACTTGCCCTTGCTTGTAAGGCTTTTGAGAACAGGAATTATTTTGTTCTCATAGAATTCAAATTCTGCAAAGCTAGTTTTCATAGTCAAAGTAGATTTAAAACAAGTATGCGTTACTGATGTGGAAGCTATTGACAGAGGAATAGGGGAATAGTTAGTTAGTTTTCATACATTTATTGTGCCCAAAGAGATTTTATACTTGTACCCATGCTGTCTTGCACACCATACTCAAATATACAAGCCCTTATATTTCTTGTGCATGTCATGTGTAGTTTATTTTCAGAATTTTGAGATTCTGAATGCAAGGCATTAAATGAATTAGAATTGATTTCTTTAAAACAAATACTAATACATTGGAAAAATTATAGCATGTAGTAAAACTTAATAGGAAAACAGATTCTATTTATTATCAAACGTTTGTTTCATTTGCAGAAATCTTTGTGTTTCTTAAACATTTATTTAGTTATTTTTAAGTAGCTAAGTTACTTTCCCATTATGTATGAAAGGTTTAATCTTTTCAAATGTTTTGTGTCTCAACCTAGTAATTCAGGAGAAGTTTAAATTTTAACTCAATAACCACACAATACAGAAGACAAATACGTAAATCAGTAATAATTTTTAAAAATAAAGATTACTATTGTCTCCATGATGATCAAATAAATGAAAACCTTTTATGTCAATGACAGGTGTGTTTTTGAATAGGCTCATCTCTAATTCTTTTCTTTGCCTCTTGCTTTTACAATTATTCTCGCAACAAGTACAGTGGCAAGCTAATATTCTAAATGAATTTACATAATTGCTATCATAACTTCTTTTATCTTCCATCAATTTACAACTAAAAGCTCAGGATGTTTCCATACAATTATTATTTTTTACATTAAATTTCTAAAGAGTTATGAAAAACGTTGATGATTTCAGACTTCATCTTTATAAATATTAACCTAGAATAGAGCAAACAGGTGTCTTCTCATAATAAGAACATTTAGAATAAAGAGGGAATTAATTTGAACACTTAGTATAATGAGGAAAATTTATTTTAGGAACTGGAACTCATAATGGTATATTTTAACTAGATATTGGAATATAAATAAGATTAGAGAACATGCATACTAAATGAAAGTAGATATCTTTGGCTATTTTTGTGTGTGTGACTGATTGAAGGCCCTCAGAAATTAAAATAAAAAAGAATGAAAGATTCAAAACATTCATTGCAATTTTGACCAAATGCTGATATACTAAGTTCACCTTATCTTTACACACACACACACACACACACACACACACACACACACATGCATTGGCCATAATTAGTCAGCCAGTTCCATTCAACTAGTCTGGCTTCCTCCCTAACTTTGGATCTGGCTTTCAGAAGTCACTTAATTTTACCTGGCTCAGTTTCCTTATCAGCAGATACACGGGGTTGGATTAAATGGCATGTGGAACATTTTAGTCCCATTATCTATCTATCTATCTATCTATCTATCTATCTATCTATCTGTCATCTATCTATACCTATTAATAGTTTAGGAATTGCCTCTCTATAGAACACCTGTATTAAGTTGCCCTGGCCAGGGTAAATGGATTGGCAAGACTTTGACCTCTGGAAGAAAATGGAGTCACTGTTTATATTTTAACTCAGTGAGACTTCCAAAAATTTCAGAGAAAATATTTTAGGCTCCAGATTGAGACTAATGACTATTCTATGGATTTTAGTTAAAACTGTATTTCAGTTTCTGTAACCTCATGGAGCCTACTTGAATTAATAGTCATAGTGCTATTTTTAAAAAGAACTCAGAGATCAACTTCAGTAAGTCAGTTTATAATGTGGATTCTGGCTTTTTATTTACTCTTATTTATCAAATACATTAACTAGAAAATGGGATAGTTAAAAAACATATAAGAAAATAATCACTGTGCAAAGAAGAAAATTAATTTTTATGACAAAAGGGCCACACATAATTTGCAGTAATAAGATTAAGTAATTTATAAGAGGAATCAAAGAAAATTTTATTGAAACAGTTTTCTTAACACAAAAATCATAAAAATAATAACATAATCTTAGAAGTGTCTGTTGTTTAAAGTTTTCAGATCCATTCAGATTATGATGGTTTTTAGAAACTGGGCTCTTCATCCCCAGCTGCCAGATGAGGGGCAGCAAATGTCTTTGCTCATTCCAACCGAGGAAATCAGGGCTTGGAGAAGTTCAAAGATTTGCTCAAGGTCACAGATGTAGAGCATCTAAAGCACCTAGCGTTGTTTTTTCTCTACATGCTTCACTGCCTCTCGATGAAAAGTATGACACAGAGAAAGTGAAAGAGCCCTGTCACATTTAGCAAAAGCTAATTAAAGCGTCCAGTATTCTTAATGTAAGATTTCATAGAAATTTGTTTTCAGCAGCAAGTTACAGGTAATTTTGCAGTTATCCAATGGCCTTTTATTTCTCAAATAGTGTTGTACCGACTGCTATTTTCTTGCTCTTTGCATTCTTTGTCATTTTTAATATCTTGAGTGATTTTGAAATATTTGGTGCTGGATCATTCTGCTGCAAATATGACCTGTCATTCCTGCAAATGGACTGATTGAATCTGTCACCCTGGTGGGGCTTACAGTAAATTCACCACCACACAAGTAAAACCATTAGAAATTGCTTTGGTTTAAATGGCTGAATATAAGAAACCCCCTGATTCTATCAGCAAGAGGGCTTATATTTTCCTTCCAAATGACCATGGAGAATCTTAAAATTATATCGATTTTAATGCACATATGTTGCTGTGTTGATTTCTATTTAAGATCTGTAACATGGTTTTTGCCTCTAAAATTTCTGTATTGAAATAATTTATGGGAAGGGTTAACAAGATTTTATATTGCAAACTGTTTCATTTTCAAAACCATGGATGTGCCTGAAATCTTTCTTTTCCATTTTAATTATGATCTACATACATAGATACATTAATATGAACAAAATACTTTTTATGGTACATAAAAATGATTCTTTAAATAATTTAATTCATTTATTTTAGCTTACAGACTGTCCCACAATTGAAATGGAAAAAATATTGTTATTAATATTAAGTTTTAAGATATTGATAATTTGGAAAATAATTCAGTGACTTTTTGTTGCTATTCTTGTTCTCACAATATGTTCTATTCCAAATAAAATATTTTCAATCATGTTCACCTCTAAAGTAAAAATCAATGCATTTAACTTTTCAATTCTTAATACATAAACAATTTTTCTCAAATATGAAACATTTTATTATCTTATGTATTTTAAATATGTTTGGTTTTATGTCACTTGTCTCCTTTTAATTGCATTCAGTTTTTTAGATTTTTCATATTTAATCTAGTCATGATTCACAGTTTATTTTACTTTGTTAACATAGCAGTTCAATTGGATACTATCTCTATCTGAATACTAAAACTCTCATAAAAAACCATTTTAATAGTCTTGTAAAACAGAGCACATAAAACAAGAACATTTATTTTGCTTGAAGACATGTGCTAATTTTTTATTGAGAAATGCATTAAACATTGATACATCCAACCTCTGATTGAACCTTCATACCTGTCACATGTAGGGGCTGGTGAAGATTTATTGCACAATATAAAATTAGGCATATACAGTAAACCTGATAGTAAATGACCTTTGTAGATAGGAGACTGCCACAGAGAACATTTGCACAATAGAAGGGGGTTTGAAAAACAAATTTAAAGGCATTCAAAGAAGAGCGATGGAAACTGAAAAGCATAAAGAGAAAAAATATCCTCCAATGAAATAGATACACAGGAAATATACTTTCTAAAATGTAGGTGTTTTTAGCATCTCTAATTCATTTGTTAAACAACAATTTATACTAAAGAACAGGTGTTTAATTCCAAATGTATAAATATACCTATTTAGTCATGCCAGTTTCATGAAGTACCTATGAACTATAAACATGAAAAGATGTTCAATCCTTTAAAAAAGTACAAATTAACACAGCAATAGAGACTCACATAAGGATGAATATCACGTGTCAAAAATAGGGCACCCTGCGCTCTGACAGAAAGTTGATTTCATTGTGAACTGAATTTAGTGCATGTTTCATTCTGTTATCTGTCCTTTTCTCCTCTCTCTCTCTCTCTCTTTCCCTACCTCCCTCCCTTCTTCCTCCTTCCCTCCCTCTCTGTTTCTCTCTCCTTGATTGTCCATCAGCATCAGGCTTCTTTGGGGGATAATTACAAACATGGCTGTTTCAGCTCAAACTTACTGGCATGATGCCTTAATGAATATTTTATAGGACTTCACAGAAATTGGACAAAATTATTTTGAAGCTTTGACATTATTCAAAGAGTTTAAACAAAAAGAAGTTCCATCAGGCTTACAATAAGCTATATAAAATTATTTCAAGGTAATGGCATTTAGTTCCTACAAATGAGATCATGTCTATTGATTTTTGAAAAGAAAAATTAAAACCCATAACTATCACAAAACAATGCTAATAATGAGTTTGTCTAGTAATGGAATCAATTTTGCTCAGGATGGTACAATGAAATCCATATTTATAAAATCTATTTCCTACCATACAAATGGGTAGCTTGCATGAAGAGGTTTTATTAAAATTTTCTGTACTATTATTTTCTTACATTTTTTATGTAACTTTGGGTCATTTTATGAATCTGTTTTTTTCCCTATGTAGAGATAAATAATCAAAGACCTATAATAAGACTTCTTTTTCCTTTTTACAAAAAGCATAAATTCCCTACAATTAACCCCTTTTACACCAATTTGTATTCAAAGTCCTAAGCAGATGATAACATACATAGAACTTCCCATAAAACTAACATAGATTGCTAATATTAAGTATATATTCCTGGGGCACATGATGAAAGGGTATTACAGAATTCTGGAAACCAGGTGCAATGTTCACTCCCTGAGTCCTAAGAGCAACATCAGTGTGAAGTAATGACTAATGTTCTGTTGTGAAAGGGGCAGTAGGAGTAGGGACACTCTCCAGAAGTAAATATGGCGGTGCTACAAAACCCCATTAAACAGTGGTACTGTTTAGCTGCGAAGTTGAATTGAGTAACATAGAGTTTCTCTTTTTCTTAGAGACTAGAGGCCCGATGCACAAAATTCGTGCAAGGGGCTCAGCCCTCGCAGCCCCGGCTTCGTCCAGAAGGTCGTCCAGAAGGACGTCCGGAAGGTCGTTCGGCTGTCCAGTCTAATTAGCATATTATGCTTTTATTATTATAGATATGATACAAAGATAAAGTGGAGGTCATAACTAAGGGCTGGACTCGATTCTTATGATCCTCTGAGATTATCTTGTTACCCTTTCTTACTGTTTTTAGTCACTTACCCTTCCTTCCTTCCTTCCTTCCTTCCTTCCTTCCTTCCTTCCTTCCTTCCTTCCTTCCTCCCTCCCTCCCTCCCTCCCTCCCGCTCCCTCCCTCCCTCTCTTTTCTTTCCTTCTTTTTTACTGACTTTCTATTAAGTTAGGGGTTACCAAGATGGAAAAAATAACTTTGACAGTCCTTTCCACTAAACAGAGTTCAGAAGAAAATCTGTCGATTGCTAAAGATCCCAGAGGAAGGAAAATTATTTTTCTTACCTGAATTTATTCTCACCCTTGCTTCCTACATGATATCATTGGCATCCATCATTTTTGAGGCCTTTTTAAATTCCTTTGCACTTTTAATAGAAAGAGGCTTTGAAAGACTGACATGAAACTCTATAGGCTTAAAGGAAAGCTGTAAAAGACATTGACAAATTGAAGCAATACCTCCTCCATTCTCTTTGGTCTTCCACCGGCCTTCACTGCTGGTAAGTCTAGGAATTCACAGGCATTTCCTCACTGTGCAACCAGGAATGTCACCTTGAAGGCCAGTATAAACCTCCTATGAAAATTTGTGTGCTTTGTCTTTGATTCACACATGAGAGCAAATTTTGCTGCATCAAATGATTGATAAATGGTGAAATTATAACGTTTGGGATCTTTAATTTTAACTTACATTCCTGTTTAATGTTGACCTGAAATGGTTCTAAAATATAATTTTGCAAGAAATTCAGTATTTTGATTTAACACAGTATATATTTTACAGAAATAAATTAAGGGTTAGGGTTAGTCCTTTAGTAACTCCCTCATAGTAAAATAAGAATTGATCAAGATACTCTTTTGGCTATCTACAAATATAATTTTTTAAAAAATTGATTTTAGAGAGGGAGGAAGGAAAAGGGGGAGGGAAAGAGAGAGAGAGAGAGAGAAACACTGATGTGTGAGAGATACATCCAGCGGTTGCCTCCCATATGCGCCCCAACTTGGGATGGAATCTGCAACCTAGCTATGCACCTGACTGAGAATCACACCCGCAACCTTCTGGTGTACGGTCGCTGCTCAACTAACTGAACCACACCAGTCAGAGCTATGGTTTAATGAATTTTCTCTTTCCTTTCTATCCTTTTCCACCAATGAAGCCACCATTAACCTTTTTATTTCTTATTCATTATTTATTCAACAAAACTTTATTTAGCACCTATTCTGTACCAGGTACTATGTTGGCCTTGAAGACAGAGTAGAGACCAAGATGAAGTTCTTATCATCAAGGAATGCACAGACTACTTGGAGAAGCAGAAAGACTGGCATGGTAACGGCTACAGTGGAAATAATTACTGTGGACGCATGCAGAGGTATGCTTTTTACTTCATTTCTTCTTTAACCGTATTAGCATGACCTTTTCCCCTATCCTCTTTTTTACAACCAATCCTGTCTCAATTGTGGAAGTCTTTTCCTTATGTTTATTGGATAAATTATCACCTTTAACATAGTTATTTCAAAGTCCCTGTAGAATAATTCAATATCAAGGCCATCTCCACACAATTAAAAAAATAAATCTGTAGCTAAATGTAAAAGTTAGCTTACCCTAAGGTAAAGTGTCAAATAAAAGGAGATGGGAAGGAAGGCCCTTCCGATGAAGCAGACATATTTCATGCTGCTGAATGCTCATCATTTATGTTTTTAGCAACTTCCTACTTTTCCAGTTATTTTGTAAAAATATTTCATAGTCCAGAATCATCAAACCTCCCAAGAGATAGCCTTTTCTTTAGAACTGGCACGATCCCCTTTTCCTGAGTATATGGTTTGGCCTCTTCACAAAGATGAACTGTTTGTTTGCTCATTTGTTTTTATTGCCCTTAGCCCTCAGGATTTTTCTTGGGAGTAGGCAGTCCCTGTTTGTTTTTTAGGTGCCTGACCCTTTATCCTGTGTGTCTTCGCTTCTGGCTGTTGTGATTTCCTCTTACATCTTGGCACCCAGATCTTTTCCCAGTGGTGCTTTGGCTGTTACCAAACTCTATGATGGTATCTCTCACATCTTCTACTGTCCTGGCTGCATTTACAAAGGGCTGCGTGGAGTAATCTCCTGAAAATTTTCCAAGGTTTCTCAGAACATATTGTTTTTCTAGTGTACTGAAGAATTTCCTATGGAAGTTTCCGATTTCACGGAATTGTATGAGTCAAACTATCCCAGTCATCTAGAAAGTATGCTTATATCCAACGGACACTTACATTTCACTGATTATTCATGGCCAAACCGAGTAGTTGGTATTAACCATGAAATATAACTTTCATCAAAATCCATTGACTAAGTCAGGGCTTTGCTTAGTTTTTTAAAATCGCAATGATATTAATTCCTGAAACTTTATCTTTCCTTTTTCATTCTTAATAATGGAGTTTAAAGTTTTCCTTTGAATGTTGTTCTTTCATTTATTTCATCTAATTTGACCATACAACAATGCTATGAGAAATAAACTAAGTAACATTTATTTCTGATCCAACATAAAAAAAATCTTAAAAAACCCTCATTTTAATAAGAGAATGAATTATTAAATAGTATGAGATAGATACAGGATGGGGCAAAGTAGGTTTCCACTGTTCATATGGGAATCTCTATAATAAAGAGCCAGGGTGTAAGGACCAATCATGACCAAAGGCTGACCATCCAGAAGTCAGCGCTGGGTTGCCATGGGGACCCAGTGCTGACTACTGTGGCTGCAGGCCCAGTGACCCAGCAGTGACTGCTGAGGGGGCTGCGAATCAGGCTCGGAAAGAGACCTGAAGAGAGAAGCAGAGGCTGATCTGTAGCGTCTGTAGCAGCTTTTGACCAGCACTTGCCTCTCTCCTTCCTTCGAGCCTGGCCAGCAGCCCTGCCTTTATTTCTCTTCGAGCCTCCACCAGGGCTACTGATCAGCCCTGCCTTTCTGATCAGTCCCTATCGATAGGCCCAGAGATGCTGACTGGCATAGAAACTGGCCAATCAGAACCAAATCTGGGTCAACTGTGAGGAGCCATTGGCTGCCTAGGAGGTGGAGCTTTTGACATTGACTGGCATAGAAACTGACCAGTTAGAACCAAATTGGCCAGCAGAGGAGGGCAGTTGGGGGCGAGATCAGGCTGGCAGGGGAGGGAAGTTGTGGGCATCCAGGCTGGCAGAGGAGGACAGTTAGGGGTGAGATCAGGCCAGCAGGAGAGGGCAGTTGGGGGCGAGATCAGGCTGGCAGAGGCAGTTAGGGGTGATCAGGCAGGCAGGGAGGTGAGCGGTTAGGAGCCAGTGGTCCCAGATTGCGAGAAGGATGTCCCAGCTGCCCAGGGCTGGCCCAAGGTGCAGGCAAGCCTTGAATGGTGGCTGCCCAGCCACCCAGGGCCGCCGGAGGCTCAGGTAACCAGGGATGGCTGAGGCTTGCGCTACCAGCCGTGGCAGCAGCAGAGGTGTGATGGGGGTGTCACCTTCCCCTGATCGCTGGGTCACCTCCCACCCCTGAGGACTCCCAGACTGTAAGAGGGGGCAGGCCAGGCTGAAGGACTCCCCCCACTCCAGTGCATGAATTTTCATGCACCGGGCCTCTAGAGCAGCTATAAAAAAAAAAAAAAAAAAAAAAAGGATCTCTTACCCCTTGAGAATGCATGGAGGGTCCTGGAGAGTATTATGCTAAGCGAAATAAGCCAGTCAGACAAAGACAAGTATCACATGATCTTACTCATATGTGGCATCTAATGAAAATAAACTGATGAACAAAATAGGTCCAGAGACATAGAAGCATGGAACAGACTGTTGAATCTCAGAGGGAAGGCGGGGGCGGGGTTGGGAAGAGATTACCCAAAGAACTTGTATGCATATATGCATAACCCATGGACATTGACTATAGTGTGGTGAAGGCCTGGGGTGTGGCATGGGGGGTGGGGACTAGAAGGGGGTGAAGGTGGGGGGGGGAAGGGGATATCTGTAATACTTTCAACAATAAAGATTAAAATAACTAAATAGCTATGCTGGATCCCTTTTCTAATTTCCAAACCCATGTATCAAGTTCCTACTTGGCACTATCTCCTGCAAGTTTTATTGGCATTATAAACTTCTAATTTTAAAAGCTAAACTCTTCAGCTTTCCTCCAAATCTTTCTCTCCTCTTAATTACCCACTTCAGCCAATGATGCCACCATCCACCCAGGAGCAAAGCCACAGATTTGATGCTGAACTTTATCTCCTTTATCTGCTAATTGTAATCCTCTACAAAGTCATATTTCACATTTCTACAAAATCTTTAAGGATTGTCAACTTTTTTCTTCCTCAGAGTACCAACTCTAGTTCTAGTTCAGCTTCTACTTACTCTTCAGGTCTTCGTATGGATATGATGTACTTAAGGTATCTTTCATGACAGGTCCTACTCATAAAATAACTTACTGATAGATATATGTTATATTTGTATGCATATTTCCTCTCCCCATACGAGACTGCCATCTCCCTAAAACCAGAGGTTGTCAGTAGTGTTGCTCTAACTCCACTTAGCAGACTGCTTGGGTTCACCTACATTTGTTTAATGAATACTTCAACTTGGACAAAGATGGGAGGATAGGATTTTAATCCAGATATCTTGACCTTCTAACTCTGTAATTTATTCTGCCTCTGTGATACTTAAGTCACTCAAATTGAATTAATTTTCAACTGTCATTAATTTAAATAGCTGCTTCATTTCTCCCTCAGGCCTTAGCTGCTAAATGGAATAATTTTCTGTTTCTGAAGCTCAGCAGCGCACAAGGTATTGTGTAATTGAGCTCACCAGAGACCAGAATTTGGTTATATTTTGTTAAAGAACAATTAATGACACTATGTGTGGACAAAGAACTGATAGAGTGAAGAAATACTAAAGCTGATAGAGTTTATCTTATCAAAACATGTCAAAAATTATTTTCTCTCTAGTGCCAAAGTCCATCAGTTGCTGGGAACCGCTTGCAGTGACAGGCTGAGAATGAACATGGTAACTGTTTGAGCACAGGGTTGAAGAAGGCTGGCATCCATTTGCAATGTCTGCCATAGTCCCAGGCTAAGAGAGTGGGGATTTGTGACATCTATTTGAACTCTAATTCGGTCCATAAATAAAGAATTTTTAAATCAGGAAGAATATTTGCTTAATTAAAGGTCCTACTACTAGTTTGGGACATAGTCAGGACTAGAAAGAACTTATATTTCCTGACTTTTAAACGGATTATATAATCTCACTGCTTATTTCTAGAGTTTTCTATTATTTGAGTTTTGCTCATAATATGTTTATCTAATTTTTTTCTAGAGATTTAATTCACATATACAGTCTTTGTTCTTGTTTTTATTTGAATAAAACAAAATTAAATGTGTTCCTTTAAGGTATTATATCAGATTTTCATTTATTGAAATGCCTAATGATATCCAAAGTAATTTTTTGTCATTGAGTTAGTGTTTTTTAATATGCTCAACATGACCATTTTTAGTCCAAAGTCTATTTCAAATACTGCTAGCAAATTCAACTGTGGTTTGTAACTCTAAATATTAAAAACTATCTTGGGAACAATTACAAAATTTCTGCCCTACCACTTTTCTTGAAAATATTTTTCTTCTTGGAGTGTGACCTGTTATTATACTTACTTTTAAATGAAAGTTGGAATATAGATTAAATTAGTGACTGCGATTACTTTTTAAAAGTTTAATAAACATAAGATGATAAGGCTATTTTCTCACTCTACTGGGTTGTCAACATTTCATTAACTCATTCTCAATTTAAAAAATGTAGAGAAAGCATAACCTTTTAATGAATGTAAAGTGAGAACTTACACCTAAGATTTGCCTGGCTGATGGCTGCAGTATTTTAGGTGTGATAAATGAGATTAGGCTTCCTCCTTGAAATGTATAAGGCTGCTCGGTGTTTAGAGAAGTCAGAAATTTTCACTGAATAAAGAAAAATCTCTTTTGAGAGAATAACAATTCTAGGAGTGTAGGAGGGATAGCAATATCAATACTAATAAAAACTAATAAAAACAGTAACTAATGACAGCGAATGCAGCACAGAAACAGTTCTAATTGTGCAATATAAACATTGACAATGGATTTGATGACAAAGTAACAAAAATATATTCTGCTTTTTTTTTTTTTTTTTTTTGCCGGAACCTATACATAATTTTAGTGCTAAAGTAACTTACTGATACATATATGTTGTGTTTGTATGCATATTTCCTCCGCCATGCTAGTCTGCCAGCTCCCCCAAACCAGCGGTTGTCAGCTGTGTTGCTATCCCTCCATTGAGCAGACTGCTTGGGTTCACCTGCATTTGTTGAATGAATACTTCCTCTTGGACAAAGATGAGAGGAAATGAGCATAGCTATGTGGAAGGTCCAGGCACCAAATAAGTAGCAGAGTTACTTTGTGTCCAGGAAGCCAAGCAGGACTCGGAGAAGCTCAATGTTGTTGAGTCTCCCTACCCTTGTCTCACACACGGGTCGTCATCTGGTCGGATCTCCAGGGGACATCCTATCCGCTTCAGGCTGATTTGCGACTTTCAGCACATGGACTGGCCCAGTCTGAAGACCTGCTATGTCTTGCAGTGGCGCCTGCTGACGCGACAGGGCAGTCACATCCCACAGGGGTGCTCTGCATCTTCGCCTCACTTCCTCTTCCTTTTTCCCCTCATGGCCCTCAGCTTGCAATTCTCAAATAAAGGATCAGCATTTTAATCCTCGCCTCAGGCTCTGCTTTCAAGAGATTCTGAGCTAAACAGTGTCCCATTGGTGTGAAGTACACACATTCACAAAATAGCATTTTTCTCAGAGGCTTTTACTGGGCCAATTTCATACTGCTTTTGGGTATTGCAATGTGATTTTATATGTATACATATAGTATACATACAATATGTTAGAATACAATATATTAAACAAATATCCATATATAGTTCATATGTATACTTTTATTCTAGATAGTAATGATATAGACAATATATTTTCATATATATGACATTAAAGAGTTTCAGGAAGCTAAAGGTATAGAGGGTTAAGAAATAACAAATACAACATTTTGTCAGTATTATTCTTCCTTAAATGACATGTTCAAAGGAAAACATGATATTGATTTTCAAGCGGCGAATTTTGCAAAGAGGAATACCCTCAATGAACAAGGCTATAAGAGACAGAAAACACTTTTGGTGTTGTTGTTCACCATAAAATTCCCCCCCAAGCCCAACACCTTGTCTGACAGAGGGAAGAAACTCAATAAAAATGTGGTAGATGGATCAAAATTGAGGTCTCACTATCAGTGGGAAATTATCAATAATAGTTCCTATTACTGTTTCTGATTGTTCTCCGAACTGTTAGGTACATTTTGCTATTAAACTATTTTTATTTTCGCATCCGAAGGAGTCCATTGCTAAATTTTTAAAATTATTTTTCTACTGCAAAAGAACATCTTTTAAAGTGCTTAACTTTTTAATAAATGCCCTCAGACATTACTTAATCTCCACTCAGAAATAACCTGATGATCTATGCAGATGATACTAAAAGCTTGTTGATTCATTTATCTCAAGCAACTGGTGAATTCTCAGGGTAAAAATCAATGAAATGTGTTGCTTGATTGGTTTAACTCTTGACTTAAAATGGTCTATTGTCTTGTTAGGTAGACACAGCCAGTTTTGTTTTCTTCTTTTTATATCTCTTTTAAGGATAATATTGCTCTCCTTAGCATTTTCCAACTTAGTGCCAAACGAATTATTCAGAAGAAGGCGCTGTGCAAATTTACAGTCTTCCTGCTGTTGCCAATGCCCTGTTTCAGACTATGTTTGAGTACTCAGCAATATTCATCAAGCACAGAATTTGTTTCCACTTATTTCCCAACAAATTCAAATCTCTCTCTTCCCGCAGATGTCTAGCTTAAAATTGGGGATGTGAAGAACTTCTTTGGAAATTCTATCCCTATTTGAAGGTAATGCTTTTGAAGTCTTTCCCTTAGGGGGTATCAGGGGTATATGTTTCTTGCATTACTTTTTACAGCAAAAGGTCTGCAGATTTACCTAACATATAAGCCTTGAATAACTATGTTGTGCAAATAAAATATCTACCCAAATGCTTTCTTAGAAACAGGCCTTCTCCTGTTGAGTTGGGGAGAGTGGCTTTCTGTTTTATTTGGAGCAATATAAAAGACTTTGAAGATTTTCAACATGTAACTGTTTTAAAAATTAAAGTAAATGTCCTTACGGAGTTCAAATAGTTTCTGTCTTCTAGTAATAATTATGCTAATAGTGAAATGAGCTAGCATTTTGTTGTTACAAAGCATATTTATTATGTACATCTTACCACACTACTGGGGTTATTTAGATCTTCCTTGCAAAAGGGAATTTCACAATGATGATTTAAATACATAACATAGAAACGTTATTATTATTATTGTGCTTTGAGCTTCAGCCCACGTGTAATGAAAAACAATTTGTTAAAGCCATAGTGTTTATCCAACTGTAATGTCATTTTTTTTTTGGTTACATATTCATATTTCTGAATTGTGAGTCTCATATGGCAGATAAATATATTTTATTCATCTTTCCAGTCCCAGTATCCAGGATAATTCCTGAGTGCTCACAATATTTTTAATTGAATGAATGAATGGAAATACAAAATTAAGATCCCATATTCATTAGGGGATAATATTACTTGCACTGCGTTGGAAAAATTTTACATATGGTATTTAGGGAATGCAAATTCTTGCCAAATTACCTGCTTTGCTGGCATGCACACTGACTGGGAATATTTATATGTTTTACTATTTTGCATAGGATATAGCAGCAGGGAACCAATACGTGGGGTAAGACCCTTGAACCATGAACTGTTCTACATGTTGCTGCTCATGGAATTCAAATGGGATGCGTGAGGCTGGGTTCTAGTTCATGTCCTTTTTCAATTCTGATTTAAGTATAACAAGGTTTCATTTACAAACTGCCATTGACAGATGTTACTGGTAATTGTGTTTATATCTAAATTCGTTTATCTTTTCTTCCTCTCTCTCATAGGGCTAATGAAATCTTTATATTTATTTCTTGATGTATAAAGTCAGAACACCTCTTACTATTCATCATATTTTTCTCCAAGTGCTCAATGTTGCCCATCTGCTATGAGCTTTCCCATATTTTGTGAAAAGTTTCCTATAAATTTGAATCAGTTAAGCCTCTTCAGGGTTCCTATGAATGGCCTACAGAAATTTTTAATGATGACAAAGAAATATTATAAATATTTCTCCAAGAAATTATTTCTGAGAAGCAGTTTTAATTCTCATGGAATTAATACAACTTAAGTATATTTATTTTGATTTCCTGAAATACAAATTATAATAACTTTATAACTCTAGCCTCAAAATTTTTTGTAGAAAATATATAGCATTTTTTTAGGCAGTATTTAAAGTATTTGCAGTCACTATGCCCTCATTTATAACCCTGATTAATTTATTTAACAAGTAGTCATTCATCCCCTGGGATGTACTAGGTATTGTTTCATTTTAAGTCCTGAATGTATAGCAGCAATTTTAAACAATAATTTGCCATCACTGAGCTTATATTCTTGAGGAAGTAGACAGATAATAAACAAGAGTAATAAGTAGAATGTATACTTTTCATATTACAATCTATAGTAATAAAAGCCTAAGCGACCATCACAACTGAACGGACGACCGAACAGGCTGCATGGGGCGACTAGGCCAGCAGGGGGGTTAGTGAGGGACAACCAAACGACTGAGCAGCAGGCTGCATGGGGCGACCAGGCCCACAGGAGGGTTAGTGAGGGGCGACCAAACAACCAAACAGCAGGCTGCGTGGGGCGACCAGGCCCACAGGGGGGGCAGTTGGGGCGACCAGGCTGGCAAGGGGGGCAGTAAAGGGTGACCAGGCCAGTTGGGGGGGCAGTTGGGGGTGACCAGGTGAGCAGGGGGGCAGTTAGGGGCGATCAGGCAGGCAGGCTGGTGAGCAGTTAGGAGCTAGTGGTCCTGGATTGTGAGAGGGATGTCCAACTGCTGGCAGTCGGACATCCCCCGAGGGGTCCCAGATTGGAGAGGGTGCAGGCTGGGCTGAGGGGATCCCCCTCATGCACGATTTTGTGCACCAGGCCTCTAGTATAAAATAATTTCCAAAGGAACCTGCAGGGATTGTGGGATGGATAAGCATGGTGCTGGTGTCATAGGACCTGATGTCCCATTGGTACCCAGGTCTGGTCTAGCCTGGCCAGTGTTGCTCAGTGGTTGAGCATCAATCTATGAACCAGGGAGGTCACAGTTCAATTCCCTGTTAGAGCACATGCTCGGGTTGAGGGGCATGGAGGAGGCAGCCGATTGATGATTTTCTCTCATCAATGACATCTCTCTCTCTCTCTCTCCCTTCCTCTCTGAAAATCAATAAAAATATATTAAGAAATAAAAATAATTAGTAGCAACATCGGGGGTCTATAGAATAACATCTATCTGGAAACTTATTGCTGACCCACAAAACTTTTCCACTGACACCAGTTTCTCAAGCTGTACAATAATGCTTTGATTTTTCTCCATATTGTTTCCCATAGTGTACATAACAGTGTTTTTGCTCCAGGTATATTTGTATGGTCAAAGGACAATCAAACAAAATAGGTAAATTAATTTCTTAAATCACCTAGGACCACTTTTCATCAAAGTGTGTGTAAATACCCTCCTAAGTCTTATTTTCATCTATTCACTGCATGGTTTACTTTACTGCATATGTTTTTTTCTGTTCTAATTCGAGTATGTCACTTCCGCCAATATACGCAATAGTCTTGAAACACTTATGAAATCAACACTTCAGAAGGCAGAATGTAGCAGGCCAGTAATATTAGGGGGTGATATTCTTTGTAGATAATGCGATGTTTCTCATTTAAAACAGTCATCAGTGACTGTTCAATGTCTATACATCAGATCAGTTTTAAATCAACTTGTCTAAACTTCCAGCCATGACTTAAATGCCCAGATACATTAGGTCAGTTAATATGAGAAAGGTATTTGTTTCAGGCACAGCATCAGTTAGACGAGTTGCTGTCATGACATTCAGAGGACAGTGCAATTGTGATAATGCCAAATAGAATGCAATTATCTCAAAATAGTGTACAGGGGTTGGGTGACATGAGGAAGAGCTACTGAAATGTATTCTTGTTCTCCTATTGAAGGTTGAAATGATTTCAAGGCCTCTTGTGATTGAGAGCTGTCTGCTGTCATGGGCATTCTCCAGGAAAAATTCATCGAGGGCCACAGTTCTATTCTGAGAGAAAACCAGAGCTGGATCTTCTGTCTCTTGTGGCAGGTTTCTGGGAAAGCTTGTCTGTAACAGTCCATTTTGTAGCCATATTAATGGAGATTATGCTTTAGGGAAAACTGGCATGGGGCTTGAATCTGTTTTTATGACCTGTTTTTCAAAAAAAATATGTTTCTAAGAGCAAACAAATATATACATGTGTATATAATTTTCAATATATTGTTATTTCCTTCAGAAATACTTCCATATTGGAATGGTTTTCTACTTTTAAAGTATACCTAACTGTTTTCCTCTTTGGTCTTTTGACAATGTTCAGTTGATTATATAATAGGTAAAATTTTCTATAATGTAGCCCAGCTGGCATGGCTCAGTGGTTGAGCACTGAC